>NC_056736.1:716638831-716740233 GCF_019279795.1 Protopterus annectens | reverse complement strand
GGGACTATGAAGATGATGTCTGCCACAAGGCCAAGAAGATACACAAGTGACCGTGCTTTCATTCACTTCGGTGTCGTCACCCAAGGTGCCAGGGGCTGCATCTCTAGGCAAAAGTGATGGATTCTTCAAAGAATACAATATCACCATGACAAAGAAATTTCTCTGTGCCAGCCCCATCCATGACCCCTGCCAGTTTATATGTGCCTCCTTGCCTTACAAACGCAGAAAGATCCAAAGAGGGTCTATTGTTGAAGCTACCAAGAACTACCTCTACAGGTATAGCAACACACAAATGACTTTCTGCAAGACCTCTTTTACTATGGCTAATACCCTGGTAGACACAGCAGATGTACAGACAGATTAAAAAGCAATGCTTTATACTGAAGTCCTCTCACATAAATGAAGGCGCCACCTTTAAAAGATCCTATACGCTGAAATAGCAAAGGGCTTTCATATTTATTATACAACCCATGCACCCTGTGACAGCAGGACCATAGACTCAGGAGATTCAGAATCTGTAAATGGACACACTCACAGTTGTCAAGGTCCAGAATGAGTCAGTATCTTCCAATTCCCTTCAGAATTATGAAAAAAATTGGAGAGAGAACACACTACCTTTCCATGAAGGAGGAACATATGGTTAAAGTGGTTTCAAGGAAAAGACTCTTGGCCTGTTCCAAGAACTCTGCAGATACATTTGTTCTTTACTTGAACTCTTTTTCAGGGGAGTAAAGACCTAAAAGCTCCAAGCATGTCAAGCAACAGGATGAATTACAGCTGGTCCGCGCTGAGAAAAAAACAGAGACATTCTCTTATAAACATTCTTGATGCAGACTGTAGACCATTGCACTGGCACCAACACAGATGTCCCCCTTAGGCATCTTCACCAGTGAAGCCTAGGGGTGACAAAACTCCCCGGATTTTGAGTTCTTCTCATATTGCAAGAGCTCTGCTACATGACAAAATGGGCTGTTCTAAACAGGATGTAAGCTAGAGCATCACAAAGACCCTTCACAGTGGTCAATGACTGTACTTTTGTAGATCTTCCTCCAGTTTACTGGGAAGCTTACCAAAACAGAATTTTACACTGGAGGGGTCATAGGTTCATAGGCAAGTACTAGGCTAGCTACCCTTAGCAGGCCATTTTGAGCCTAGCCAATTTCCCTTTTTGTGCTCGAAATAACCCATACTGTAATCTATAATCATGTATTACTCTTAATGAGAATAACTCAGTTTTAATCGATCTAGGAAATTTTAGTTTATTATTGATAAATTCATGCCAAGGAAACAAATTATCCACCGAAAAAAAACAAATTTAAATTTTATATTATTCCGAAGGAAAGACCGTATGTTTAGAGATGTATAAAAACATTCAATGTACAAGCATGAAATGATTTGATAAATGAAATGCATTCAACTTGATCGTACAACATCTATATGAATCATCAACTACATGGGCTAATGAAAAGGCTTATCAACTTGTAAACCATCTTATAACTATATGCAGTACAAAATAAATTAAAAGCACTAGTACATATCTGGAAAAGCTAAACCACCTTGATAATCCAAAACAATACTACCCCCCCCCCCCCCAAAGGTATTCACGGAAAGCCTTCTCCTCATGAAATGTTAACATTTTAGTACATCATGAAATAAAGGGAAGCAAAATTAAATTCTGGAAAACAAACATATATGAAGGGTCATAATTTTAACAATATTCACTACCTACTAAAAAGGGGTTTACATCCAAAGAAGACAATTTTGAAATTCTTATAATAAATCCATCTAATTACATTATCAAAATTACCCTAAAATGGTACACGCTTGAACTTTAAGGATTAAAAGGGGAATATACAAAGCCAAAACATATTTTTGTTTATATCAGACTTTCATAATTACAAATCCATTTAGGTTCATTACCCTCGCCAAAATCTCTCAATTTTTATTATCTTGGGAATAGGTTATAGTAATTATCATTAAGGAATCAGCATATACAATATTACTACAGTTAATAAACATGCATTCTAAATAAGAGTTTAAAGTCAAAACAAAAAGGGTAGATGCCAAGGGACATTCTAGCGGAATTCTTACCACTGACAACAAAATATGCAAAAATTTCATTATATAAATTTTTAATCATTGATATCATATTACTAGACTCAACATAATACTCAAAGACCTTCATATAAAACATCAATTTAAATAAAAAAAAAATTAATAGTATTCACTTTGACCAAATAATTCTTATATTTACCAAACATTTCATTAAATAAAGAATGACTTGCATTACCTTACACCCTCAGTCATTATTCATTTAGGGCAAAATCCAAACTAGGTATCAGTTGAAACATTTAGATGAACCAAACCTCAGGAAATGGCGCTGTAGAGGTCATAGTAACAGACTGCATGACGAAAACCAAGCACAAAGTGAAAACACCACGCATCCAAAATCCCCCTCATAGCCCAATGCAACAGGGTAAAACACAAAGTGCTACTACATGAAAGAAAACTACTAGAACAACTGTGACTATACATTTTTTTACCTGTGCATTGCTTTACCTAGTGTTGTCTATGAATTATGACTGTTTATGCTAGTTATATGTGGACAATTTTGTTAACCTTTTATAGCTGGAGATTAGTAGGTGTGCATCACTTCGAACACATAACTTGAAACAGGTGTAGATGCACCTTAAGGGATGACTGAGGAACTTGGTACATTCAGATTTTCAATTCTGATGAAGTCCCATTGACACTGAGGGATGAAAGCGCTTAGTTTAATTTTACATAGTTTACATTTTACACATGTTGCCTGGTTCGTGTTGGATGTAAGGAGTAGCAAACTGGACCCACTGGATACTGCCTGCGAGTTTTATCCTGCCGCACCAAGCTACAAGATCCCGGCTGCACGGCGGCCCCACTCCACACCTGGTCCTACAGTTTGCCACTACAATCCACAGCAGTATCTCCCGATGTTTGGTTCCGGTTCTTTGGAGTTTTTTTGGTTGTTCTAAACTATTTACATGAACAATTAATAACCTTGGCAATTATACGATAATCTACATTCAAAACAGATACTGTGCAAAAACTATCAGGGGAAATTTCCCCTCCTTACCATCCTTTTTTTATTAAAGCAATTTTTGCTTTCTGCACCGAATTCCCAAATTAAAAAAAGTCATACATTGACCAAGCTTAAACAGAAAGGGGCAACTTGACATTTAAAAATTGGATAAATTTCAGCTGTAAACCCATTTGGACCTGGTCCCTCATTTCTTTGCAATAGTTTAATAGTCTCAGTTATATCTTGCTCCGTAATGATTATTATTTGCAACTGCTGGAGCTTTTTTCCCTGAGCCTCTGCTGAAAATGGGTTTCTGACCCAGTCGGATTTTCCCAGTCACCAAATGTCAATCAATCAGGTGATGTCAAGAAACTTAAATTTAGGTGTAACGCTTAATTAATCAATTACCTCTGGTTCACTATTCCACTTCATATTATTTAAGTATTAATGCAATTACTTATTCACTTGATAAGAAGGATACGACATTCTCATCATATAATGAAAGGTTATTCCAAGGTTGCTTTTGCTGACATTCAGAAGCCAATCTTTATTAGCAAATAAATTTTAAATATTCAATACCATTCCGTTTTTTTAAATTTCACAACCTTTTTACAAAAAATCTGCTTCCATAACAAAAACATATTTGTCATAGTGGACAAATACTTAATTTTCTCATGATTATAGGAGTTTAAACAAAAGTTGTTTTAGGCTGTACAACATGACATAACATTGTTATAAATAAAAGCTTTAAAGACATTATATTCTGTACTGAAAAAAACAAATTCAGATAGATTTGTTTCCCAAAAAACATATGATGGCATCTACAATTTTTGCACTAAAGCTTAAAAAAATTAACACTCCGTATATCCTCTTGTACAACATACTTCAGAATTATGATTATAGCTCTTAAAATCATACAATCAGAATAAGAACAAGCCCTCATTTGTTTAAATATACATTATGAAAAATAATGTGAAATAAAATCAACTCTAGAACACAACTTTGCAACATGACTAACTTGTGAGAATTCTCTATTCTTCAGAGTCTTCACATGCCACCCATCCAGTAAACCTTCCATTAAAACCACAGTCATAACGGACCTATATTAGTTTGAAAACTAACTTCAGAGACGGCCCTTCAACGAACGTTCACTTCAGCGAATATTTCTATCAGGGCAGTGAACCACTCTGCCAGCATCAGGAAAATTGCCCCCCCGTAGTGCGATAAAGTGTGTGTGTGTGTGTGTGTGTAGGTGGTGTAGATCCCACCTTGGTGGGTTCAATACACTGCAGTGCATGGAACGGTCAGTTATGTTCGCCAAGTAACTGAACTATATGCTTCAGTTCATTTAAAAAAAAAAAAAAAAAAAAAAAAAAAACAGGAGTTTATGAACTGCAACCCCCAACACAGACACCTATGCAAGAACTGCGGCTAGGACATCGGGCAAAGTAAAACCTACAGTATGCTAAGAAAAAGGTTTACATACAAGCTGTCATAACGGCCTCTTCCAAAGAGTCAGTAACTCCTATATTAGGGAGATCCAAAAGCTTTCCTGACCCAAAAGGAAGTACTAGAACTTTGCAAAAGTAGCAAACAGTTAAAGGGCCTAAGACCCAAAGTAGAGCAGCAGAGAGGAAAATCTTCTCTGTGTTCAAAGCTTTTGACTCATTTGCTGCTGCGGTCTCTTGGAACTATGTTGTACTGAGCAGATCATAGGGGCATCTGCCTAGAGATGTTCAGTCATAATGTTACTCCACTCTTCAAAGGACCTGTAGAGGACATCAAGCTTTCTTAGCAGAACAATCTGGATACTTCCAAATAAAAACGGAATCCTTCCTGACAGTTTCCAAAGGAGGAATGGTTCAGGAGTCCTCATCATTCTTCCCCAAATAATGATTAAGTATTTTCTTTGCATAAAACAGGTATGTCACTGGTCAGTCTTTCTGGGCATGAAACAGGTATGTCACTGGTCAGTCCTTGCTGGATCTCATAAGCCCTAGTGGTTCCCCAATGTAAAGGTAATTTGGGGGAAAGCTGCACATGTGGGAGTTTTACCCTTGTCCATCTCTGAAACAAGGACCTCAGGATCTTCAAAATTCCCCTCTTATGGAGAGACCAAGACAATACTACATCCAAAGCTCCAGCGACAGGTGGGCTGAGCTTAAGAGGCAAAAAGAAAACTGCAGGTGTGTGCTGGCAGCCACATAATGGGGCCCCACTGCTCAGGCTAATGCACACAAGAAGCAGTGCAAGATTCAGGAAGACCTGCATTGGGCCTTGTGCCAGCATCAGATAGTGCTCCAAGAGTCTGTTATCACAAATGTGACAAAAAATCACACACAACATCCATCCATTCAATATTGTGGGTGTCTCCATCGGACCAGATGCCACATGGCAAATGCTGTCATTTTCCTTTTCTCTGCCTAATAAATCTTCCTCTCATAGGACCAAGGGTTTGTGCTATGCAAACAGGCTAGGCAAGACCTTGCCCTGACCCTCTTGTGGGCATTGTAGTACTGGAACACTGGGACTTGCTACCAACGTTGGTTGTTCTCCTGCTCTCCTCAGTCCCTTTGGCTTACAACAGGCAGAAGCTTGATCTCTTACTAGCCAACTGGTATCACACAGCAAGGGGATGGACACAGGTAATTACAGGGACACACTGATGGGGGATGAGTCTGCCGATGCATGCCCTCTAAATCTCTTACCTGTATCCTTCAGTCTGACTCTGCGCAAGAAGCATGCAAGGGCTCTCTTACCAATCCTCCATTATGGCCACCTAAGGCAATGGTCGTGTAACAGGCAAGGTACACTTCAGCTTCTCAGCTGCTCATTTGGCTGAAAAGGCTGACGCACTCTTATGGCAGCTCTTACAGTAAAGTAACTAGGGTGGGACCGAGGGGTGGTCAACTTGGGTGCAAGCTGTTAGCAGGCATGATCAGCAGTGCTGAAGAGTTGATCAGTCACAAGTTGGTACAAAGACTCATTTAAGCAGCTAAGGCCGATATCGCAGCTGCTTAAATTACCCTGTTTAGCTAAATATTAACCTCTTTGCTATGGTTCAGAGGAAGTCCCTCCCAGGTTACGTAGGATTGTCATTCAGAGGACTGCCTAGGATGCCATATAACCTAGCCAAGTCTTTACTACTGTACTGTCCCCCCAGGCAACACAGGCAGCATTGGTGTGGGTCGTGCTGAACAATGGCACATCCTCTACTTTTAGTAAATGTGGAACTACAAGCTAGAATCAAGTAGTTAACACAAATTGCATGTATTCTTAAAATAATTAAAGATTTAAGAAATAGTTTAATGGGTTGTAACATTACCTTCCAGATGTAAAACAATTTACCACTCCTTTGAAAATCACAGCTCACTCATCCTCGGTCACCCAGCATAAACTATGCATCCGAATGTGAAGAACTGGGGAGTGTAGTAGCAATGTGCATAACCCTATCCCAGCATGTGATGTAAGAAAATGTAGTGATGGAGATTTGTGCCTAGCAAGTGCAGGAACCACAGATAAAGACATTTGTTAAGCAGAGGATACCATAAACAGAAATCTCAATTTCCAACTGCAGAGGACCTTCAAAGTCAAATTACACCAATCAATATTACTACACTACTATGACAGTTATTGCACATGAGTAAGAAGAGAGGCTGTTGAGCAGATTCCTGTAGTCTGGGGTTTGATGCCGTCATCCTCCATTTGACTGTGACTGATCAAGCCATTTAACAAGACAGTCCCTTCTAAATTGCCCCTAAAAATGGACATGTGTCCACTGGGCCTCTCAAGTTAGCAAGCAATAAGAGTTCCAAAATAATCTTGACAGTTGAGCTTACAGAATTATATTTTTTCTAAAATAATGTTAAAAGGAGGTCTAAAGCAGAATGTCTGATGATCGTTCAACAAAAAGACACCAAGTAGCTTGCCAAATGGGCTTCAAATGGAGCTACAGGAAGCATGTTTATTCTGTTTACTGATGCACACACAACTTCTGATCTTAGTTTCTCATCTATTATTTACAAGCTTTGTTTTGCTGTTTAGGCAATCTCAGATAGTTCAGGTTCTAACACTTTGTCCATTTTATACACCTTATCCACATAAATTACTGTGCCAAGTAGATTGTTTGGTAGTCAGAGGAGTTGTCCCCCCACACCCTCTCTAAATGGGTAGATCCCTTCAGGCTTTACTCAGCGGTGGCTAATCCAGTTAACAAGAACACAAATTAGCCACCACTGAGTAAAGCGGTGGCTAACCCAGTTAAAAAGAACACAAATTAGTCTAAGATTCATGAAATGCACTTCCTACTGCTTTTACAACTACAGTGCTTTGAATTTTGAGCCACTCCGACAATGGAAGCTAAATGCACAGATCCCAACAGCCAAAGGGATTATGCTGTCATATCCATGCTAATTCTTACTGACAGACTGCCATTACAGTGGTGCTTGCTCAACATGCATCTGCAAGAAAAAAAATATTTCTAATCATATGTTTATGAAAAAAAACAGCTGAGTTTTCCAACAGACTTCCAAACCATACTTGGCTTCATGTCAGATGGCCATGTTAAACATACTGTCAGATTGAAGGGTTGCTGACATACACATTCTTAAATGGACGGCGAGATGCATTATACTGTAACTCAACCTCTATTACATGGCAGTGAAATAAAACAGTCTGCACTATAGAGACTTTCTGAACACTAAAACTCAACTGTAGGACATTAATTTTCTCCATTCACACTAAATACTGGGAAAAAAATCAAGGAAAGGCCACCAATTCTCTCAATTCATACCATCATTTTGATAACACAGTTCTAACCCTTCAGATATGGTCCCCAAAGATCCTATAGTAAGGGCCACCATGGACAGCCACCCCCAAAGATGGCACGTCTTCTGCCCTGCTACAGAACACACCTTTACAACAATGGGTAAGACTTTTTCCTGTGTCTTTTATACTTCTGGCTAAAAGGGTCCTTTCAAAGATTCAGTTGCCACTATTCATTCCATTGCCCCTGATGCTATAATTCAAGTAGCGAAGACAAACTCTAGTGGTAACTGCATCTTTTGTGAGCATCGGCTCTCCATGGAGAAGGGATAACTGCACAAATACAGGTCACCTCAGTGCTTCTGATGCAACCACCACCACAATGGTAGGATCACAATAGCAATGCCTCATCAAAAAGGAGTCCTTGGCCTTAAGGGCAAGCCAAACTATGTTTTCATATCTTCCTCTAGTGTGAAGTCAAACACGATATTCTTGGTGTCAAAAGTCAATGAAAGACCCAACTTTGTAGACAACACAAAAGTGGAGAATGGCTGAGGCCATTGAAGCACAGTGCACAGGATTGTCTGGACTGCAATAATTATGGAGTTAGGAACACAATATACTTAAAATATTGTTAAACATCCAGAAATGCAGAGTGAGAAGATACAAACTACCCAAAACCTTTTTGGAATAGGTCAGCATTAAGATGTTGAAGATTATTGTTCATATTTCTGCTACTGCAACAGCAAAGCTTTAACAACTTAGTATATTACTTGTAGCTATACTAAAACAAAGCAGAATACTTGGATGCACTTGTACATGAATTTTGCATACTTGTGTGTACAATACATGAATACACACACAACCAGCCACTGCCTGCAGATTTGTGAGCTGTTTAGGTCAGTGGACAGATTATGCTAACAAGGGAATCCCATTCCAAGTCCCACATAATGACAGCCTTTGTGATTACAGGACATCAGCTATCCGTTTCTGCTGTGTGCTAAACTGCTCTGAATAAAGTAAATTTCAAGAGACCATGAACTCCTCAAGAGTCAATTTCCATGTAACTTCTGGTTCAGATGACCCCGACCTGCTGAGGTCAGGTGACTTACAGGAGTTCACACATGCTGCATACTAGGGTAACTTACTACAGCAACAGTTCCAGGAGCAGGTGCACCAAATTCACCTACATGCAGACTTTACATGGAATTTCTGAAATTCTTAATACTTCATTACTATAGGTTTTCATACAGCTAGATTTATGTGTGGCTGCTTACCTGGACAAAACACCACAATGCAGTCTAAGATAAACAAATGAATTAAAATAATTCAAAATGGTTCCTGCAGGCAAGCAGCACTAAATGCAAACTGCATGTATTCCTTAAAAGAATTTAATCAACAGCTTAACAGTTTGAAACATTACCTTCCAGATGTAAAACAATTTACCATTCCTTTTAAAAATCAATTCATCATTCAGCCCGGTCCCCCCCCAGCATAACTAACTATGCATATGAATGACATATTACCAGAAGCAGATTACTATAAACTAAGCAGCAGAAATACAAATGTTTTGCCGCGTGAGATAACTGCAATCTCTAGCAATGCCTGTAGGTATGTGAAAAGTACAGTTGTGTACCTACCATAAATGTAGATGTTAGAGTGTATTCACTGTTGCAGTCATTACTCTTGGGTTATCCTGCTGGCAGGCTACCCTCAGTCGGCCAGAATTCCAAAGTCTAGGTCTGGCGTCTGTTGCTGTCGCCTCTTCTCTGAAGTCATTGCGCCAGGGGTATAAAATATGCAGCAGATGCCATTTTCTTCAGTTTTTCTTGGCCCAGATGTCAGGTGACCCTAAATTGGTAGGCTGAAAAATATGCCAATAAAAATGCATGCACAAAAATAACATTTCCTTCATCTACAAGCAAATACACCAAATAGGTTGCATAGGATAGAGAAGTGCAGGTAAGTCCCAGCAAAGAAAAAGGGGGATGGTGGGTGGGTAACCTGGACTGCAACACTGAATTCACTCGAACATCTACATTTATGGTAGGTACACAACTGTACTATGTTCATCACGTTTCACTGTTGCAGTCATTACTCTTGGGTAGAATCCCAAAGCTGAGGAAGGGTGGCTGGGCTAAATAGGATCAGGAGGGGCTATGAGGCCCTGCAGAACTGCAGTGGCAAAGCCTGCTCTGGACGTAGAGTAAAGAGGTAAGTGGTAGTGTTTTGTGAAGGTGTGCACTGAACTCCAAGTTGCAGCCTCTAAGACATCTTTGGTTGGTACTCCTCTGAGGAAGGCTGCTGAAGTGGCTGCTGCTCTGGTGGAATGAGGCCTAATGCCCTTAGGCACTGATTTGCCATGTTGAAAATAGCAGAAACGGATGCAATGGCCTATCCATTTAGAAATAGACTTTCCTTGTGATCCTGCAGCATATGACACAAAGTTGCTCAGTATTTCTGAAAGCTTTAGTTCTGTCCAAGAAGAAGCGTAACTGCCTGTGTATGTCCAAAGAACGCAGAATTTTCTCACCCTTGTTATGTGGACTAGGATAAAAGGTTGGCAAGTGAATGGTTTGGTTAAGGGCCACACTGGACTCCACCTTAGGCATAAATGTAGGGTTTGTCCTCAGAGAAACCCTGTCTGGATGAAAAATGATGAAAGGTTCGACAGCCATGAGTGCTTGTAACTCCGAGACTCGCCTTGCAGAGGTTATTGCTAGGAGCAGAGTTTTTTTTCCAGGATAAGAGTTTTATATCTGCTGTTGATGCTGGCTCGAAAGGAGGCAGTGTGAGTTTTTCCAAAACATAATTGAGGTCCCAGGCCGGAATTGGTGCTCTCCTTGGAGGCCTAATGTTTTTGGCCCCTCCGAGGTACTGCCTTATTAAAAGGATGAGAAAAGATAGGTGGTTCCATATTGTAATGGGCTGAAATGGCAGAGGCATGAATCTTAATTGATGAGAAGGAAAGGCCTTTGTTCAGCATCTCAGTTAGGTATTGTAAAATCTGAGAGATATTTGGTGCACACATGTCAATGCCTTGTTCCTGGTTCCAAGCACAGAATCTCTTCCATTTTTCTGCATAAGATTTTCTGGTGCTGGGCCTCCAAGATAACATCCATAACAGCTTTTGAAAGAGGAGTGTTCTGAATGGCTACATTATCCGCCATGCTGCCAGATTTAAGGTCCTGAGTTGGCTGTGCAGGATCTGATTGTTTTGTTGGGTCAGCAAGTGAGAAGTTTGAGGCAATATCCATGCTGGACCTTGAGACAAGCTCTTTAGGAATGGGTACCAGTGCTGGCGTGACCAGTCTGGTGCAATCAGTATCATTTTTGGCTTCTCTTGTCTGACCTTTAGGAGTACCCTGGAAAGGAGAGGCAGTGGGGGAAAAGCATATACAGTTAGATTTTTCCAGCTGAAGGATAGGACGCCCGCTTTCCATGCTTGCTTGTAATAAATCCTTGTGCAAAATCTCTGCAATTGGCAGTTGTGAGGGGAGGCACATAGATCAATGTCTGGGCACCCCCATTTCCTTATTATCATGCTGAAGACTTGTGGATCCAGTTTCCATTCGTGGGGATCCATGAGGTTTCTGCTTAGTTCGTCTGCCAGAGTATTTGTTTTTCCTGGCAGGAATTGTGCTTGCAAGTGAACTTGAAGCCAGTACTGTGTCCCATAAGGTCATTGCTTATCTGCAGAGGGGGTAGGAATGTGTACCTCCCTGCTTGTTTATGTACCACACGACCGCAGTGTTGTCTGTCTTTATCAGTAACTGTCCTGGATGAAGCAGGTCCTTGAAAGCGGTCAGGGCATTTTGAACAGCTAGCATCTCTTTTTGATTGATGTGAAGATGCATCTGGTTTGCAGGCCATGTGCCCTGAATACATTTTCCTGCCATATGGGCCCCCCCAGGCATAATCTGATGCATCCGCTGTCAGTGTCTGTCTGGCTGTGGGTAAACTGAATGGCAGACCCTTGTTGTGGTGACAGGCTTCTGCCCATCATCGAAACTCCTGTTGCAGGCTGGGAATGAGTGCAATTACTGTCTCCAGGCTGTGGCAATGCGAGTCCAAACACTTTTTATGTACCATTGTAGTTTCTTCATATGCAGTCTGGCATATGGAATTAGCAGAATGCAAGATGCCATGAAACCCAAGGCCTGCAGGATTTTCCTTGCAGATAAGTGGGTTTTTGTTGCCAATTTCTTAAAGTAAGTAGTCAGATGCTTTTGTTTGTCTGGTGTGAGATAATCCATCTGGGCAGTTGTATTTAAGCTTGCACCCAGGAATATTATCTTTTGAGAGGGCACTAGTTTTGATTTATTTTTGTTTACTGTGTACCCTAGACCAATTCGTAATCTTTTTACAAATGCCAGATGCTTCAGAAGAATGTCTTTGTTCTCTGCATGAATCAGGCAGTCATCCAAGTAGAGATATATTTGAATTCCTTTTTCTCTGCAAAACACAATTACCGGTGCCAGGCATTTTGTGAAGACCCTGGGCGCAGTAGATTACCAATTCTCTGCACTGCCCTTTGGCTAATGCATTGAGCCAGCTATGAATCTGAGGTATCTTTTGAAGGATTGTCTGAATGGGACATGCAGGTATGCCTCTTTTAGGTCCAAAGTTACGAGCCAAGCCTTCTTGCCCAGCATGGGCAGTAGCTGCTGTAGAGTCTACATCTTGAATTTAGGAACTTCCAGAAACATATTTAAAATTGACAGGTCCAGTATTGGTCTCCAGGTTTTGTCCTTTCTGGGTACTAGAAAAAGTAAAGTAGAGAGTAAAATCCTTGCCCCTGTTCTTGTTGTGGTATTTGCTGAATGGTCCTCATGTCCATGAGGGCTGTAATTTGTTTTTGTGCCTCTGCCCATTGATTGTGTGGCAGATCTGGCATACCTTTTGACCTTGGTAGGGTGTGAAAATGGAACCTGTAGCCTTGGGACACTATGTTCAGGACCCATTTGTCTTGGGCAACCAATTTTCCAATTTGATGAAAAAAGTGCTAGTTTTCCCCCTAAGGGGGCTGCCAAAAGAAAAGTGCTTGGATCTGGTAGAGGAAAGTCATTGGGACTGTTTCCTGTAAGGTTGTGATTTGTCTTCTCCGCTTTTGGAGGTAGGAGCACCCCATTGATTAGGCCTGTATGAGCCTTGGGGCTGAGATCTGCCTCTGGGACGCCGGTATCTGCCTCTTTGTGGTCTGTCTGACACTAGAAAGGACCAATTTTTAGAGAGCCAGGTCCTGTTAAACCTGGGTGGCTGCACCTGTAAGAAATCCTTGACTGTCTGCATGGATTTTGCTTTATCCTCCATTGTTTTTCAACACCTCTTCTGCTTTAGTACCAAACAAAGTATCATGCTGCAATGGTGCATCTAATAATTTTGCTTTAACATCAGGCAGATTCTGTTCCTTTAACCAAGCATGCCTTCTAATAACAGAACCTGTAACAGCGGCCCTGCAAGTGGCCTCCAGTGAATCATAACCACATTGCAAAGTATGCTTTCCCACTTGTTCAGCTGCATGCAATAAATCCTGCAATTCCTTGTTCTCTGAACCTTCAGTATTTGTCAACAATTTCTGATTAAGCAGTGACATTAAATATTGCTGATATTTAAGCATATGAAACTGACAATTTAAAGCCCTTACAGCCAGGGTAGCAGAAGTGTAGACTTTTTTCCCCCCGTCTGTCTAGAGCCCTAGAATCCCTATCAGAGGGGACAGGTTTTTTTTTTGCAGTGGAGGCTTTAACCCCTTTGGGACCCTGCGATATAGTTTCTGGGTCAGCAGCAGAGTTTTTATATAGGAATTTATGAGAATCCGGGATCCTGTAGTACCTGTCTGGCTTAGCAGGTGCAGGGGGTAAAGAGTCAGGGGACAGGCCGGACTCTGAAAATACATCATCTACACTATCCAGGACAGCTGGGATAGCAAGGGGTCTGTGCTGAGGAAGTAGCAGAAAGTCTCAGAGCCTTTTCTTAGATTTAGAATCATCTTGGCTCTCCCAGTGGTAATGCTCCCTCATGGTATGCAGGGTTTCCCCAAAAGAATAATCTTCAAGAGGAGAGGCTGAAGGAATGGATTCTTCAGCATCAGAATCCTCATAGGGAAGCATGGAGTAATCCTGTTCAGAAGAGGAATCAGAGGAAATAAGAAACCGGATCAGAAGAATCATACTCTGTCTCTTGCCTAGGCCTCTTATCAGGAGGGGGATGGGAGCCCCTGATCAAACTAATTAGGTCTTCTGCCATTTTGAGCATCTGTTTTTTAGGCATGGAAGTCTGAGAAGGAGAATGCTGTACTTGTTTCTTTGTCTTTAGAGCTGCTTTAGTCTTTGAAGCTGAAGATGGCTTAATATATAGTTGTGTAGGTCTGAAGACACCCTCAGAAGCAGGCGTCTGCTCAGCGGCTCCAGACCCATCTGAGGGAATGATTTCAGAGTGTCCAATACCTTGAGTTTCCAGAGGCCCAGTCGGCTCCACGTGGGAGTCGGAAGAGGCCTGTGGCTCTGAGGTAGCGGGCACCAGGGGCTGTGAAAGCACCTCACTGAGAACTGGCGACTGGCCTAGCAGAGGCTTCGTTAGTTTTGGACCTCGGATGCCTATCCTTTTCCTTGCGTTTTTTTGTAAACTCCGGTTGTCGACTTGTCTGACGGCATTATATAATTAAATCTTCGGCCAAAGTAATGAAATGCAAAATCGAACCGATGCTTGATAGTGCGTTGGTTAAATCTAGCACAAAACCGACAGCTAGCAACGTTGTGATCAGGGCCTAGGCAAGGAATACAGTAAGAGTGAAAATCCTTATGAGGTATTTGCTTCCCACAAGAAATACAATTGTTAACGTTTTCTGACATCGGTCTGGAGCAAGAAAAAAGTTTCCCCAACAAGTTACTTGGCTTTAATGAAGACTTCAGTTTTGAAATTCGGATTTGAAAATCTCAGGAGTCTGCCGACTGGCACTTGTGAACTGCTTTTGCTTCGGGCACCGCGCGGCAAGAAAGAGTGAAGAAAATGGCGTCGGCTGCATCTTTTATACCCTTGGAGCACTGACGTCAGGGAAGAGGCGACAGCAACAGACGCCGGACCTAGACTTGGAATTCTGGCCGAGTGAGGGTAGCCTGCCAGCAGGATAACCCAAGAGTAATGACTGCAACAGTGAAACACGATGAGCATCACACACACTTACCCCCAAGGTTTAGTCCTTGTGCCACTACTTTTCGGCATTTCTCCCAGAGTTCAAAGCTAATATTAAGAGTTTGTGGCTGACCAAGTACGCACATCACTGCAAATTTGGTGATGACAAACTCCCCAGAAGATATCCTTCAAGGTCTGTCCCAAACAAATAGCTGGTGTCAAAACCACAGACTAAACCTAAATGCCAAGAAATGCACAACTGCATTTTTTGGATTCAGTCATTCTTTACTTTTGTTTTGACATGTCAATATGCCTACTCAGCTCCACCCTGTGAAGTACTTTGTGCTTTCTTCTCTGCTATGTGTGGCAAGAATATTTTTAAAACAATTCAACAGGAATGGATGCCAGCCACAAGAACAGCTAAAAATCACAAAATTTATTAAATTACTGAAAATAGTATACAATGTTAAGCACTTTCTTCCCTCAATGAATAGGGGACTTCCTCAGAACAAAATAACGTATACACACATAAGACAACCCCGCCTTAAATAATGAGCTCTTAACGAGGAATATTTTTAACAAGCACAGCAGTAATATTTCCTTGTTAACAGTAACTTTAAACACTTACAAATAATGTAAGATTTCTGAAAATGTCTAATGAAGTTTTCAACTTTGTTTTTATCAGTACCTTGTCTGCTGCAGGAACTTTAACATAAAATAATGAACTTGGCTCAATGCAACTGAATTCAAGTAGCAAAGTATAGTTTGCTCCTCAATGAAAAAATGTAAAATGCCAATGGTGTCCACATCGTACCTTAGATTTAAACTGGTTTATGGCTGATAAAAGACACAACTTTATGTCTATAAAGTTTAAAAAATCCATTTTTTTCTTCAGAGTCTGGATCATAATATCAATTATCCACCTGGTGGAAGGCAGTTCATGGAAATACAACCCAGAATTCAAAGAGCAAGACAGAAGATGTAAATATAGCATGAAAAATGTGTCATATGAATACAGTCACTATCCCCATCTGGAGTTATTTCACAGGTTTGTGTCCATAGTCATTGATTGCCCACATCTCAAATGGTCAGGAAGCCTTCTATAAGAAATTGCACTATTATTCATTTAATCTGATATGAAACTGGGTCATTCTTATTCAGGCAATTCCATCTTGAAAATGGTCCAAATCTCCTGTTTAAAGTCTTGTTCTCTACATGTTTCCCATACTGTGACTTGGTCCATTCTAAAACATGTACCTTTACCATAACAGTGAAATCACTATTAAATGGTGTAGTTATTTTTTTCTCCAAGATCTAACTGGAAATTCTGAAGGTTACAAAGATGCTTGTCCATATACCTTCTGTTCCATCTCACAAGGAGCCCATTCTTCACGCGTCATTTTTGAATTTTTAGCATTGGCTACCATACTACTTTTTTTTTTACAGGTATTCATATCACTTTATAAGTGCAACAAGGAATTGTACAATACAGTTCTTATTTCTGTGGAAAAACACAGACAACCTTCCACTCGATATTCAGATCTTTTGTGGAACACTTTCGGCATTTCCAAACTGTCTACTTTAACTGGCTCAAGTTTCAAAAAATTTTTGGTTCTGCCTCCTTGCTAACCAGAAACCATCTCAGTGATAAAGCTCCATCCCTCCCAGCAACCAAATTAACCTCATATCAGACCCATTAAATAAAACATCCCCTTTTTGAATGTACTTGCCCAAGCATATCAGTCAATTTGAGAGATCTTGGCAATTCCCAACTTAAAAGATCAAAGGCCTCATGATCTTCAGTTACTGAGACAGACTAGCTGGCCTCACCCTATATTCAAGGTCTCCTATGAATCCTACCCTGGAGACTTGATCTAGTCTTTGGAGCCAAACAGCTGTAACCCTACTTGCTCTCCTAGTCCTTCTCCAGAAAAAAAAAAGGTTATTCAGTTTAGGTTAAAGGATCTAAACCTTCATTACTAGATAAGACATATTGGCAAGACAAATTCACATCTCAATATACCCCTCGCCACTGGAACACCTTTCCACTACACGTCAAGCAGAGTAGCACCCCTGTCAAGTTAAAGGTAAACTGAGACAACTGGTAGGGCAGTAAAATTTTCTGCCCTCCGACTATCTTGTCTTTTCCTGGACTACTTGGAGGTCTTGCTTTTCATCTCCTCCAGTCAGGTGGGAACTTCTGAATACGGTTAATTGGTTAGGCTAATAAAGGTCTGCAGGCTGTCTACTAATTGCGCATGAACCTATGTGAGATAATTTATGTAGGAGCATACATACCATCAGCCACACCAATCAAGGGTCTCATTAGCAAGAATGACTACTGGGACAGTACTCATCCTCAGTTTGTAGAAGCATCTGGGAACTAGTCATGCACATTCAGCCTTCCTGGCAATGAAGTGCACCTCATATACATTTCACACAGAATGATCCAGAAGGGGATTTCACTTCCACTAGTAGGGTGCCTTGTGCTCTCAAGGAGACATAAGTGTGGTGGCATCAGTGCACCCAAGTGCACTAAAAGCAATTAAGGGGTATATTTAAGTAGCACCACAAAGATGGAACCCACCCTAAGACTGACACAGAGATCAGGGATTTAGTAACTTGTATGGACAATGAGCTGTCCTTAAATCAGCATCTCCAAAATAGTCAGTAAATGCTTCAACCTCTCTAATCCTCTCTAATCTGTCATGGGTTAGATCAGTCAATTTTTATTTACTCTGGCTTTATTCATACCATCAAAAAGCACAATGTCACATTTGGCATGAACTGCTCTGAACTCCACTCCATTAAAAAATCTAAACACCACCCATTAATCTGATGGAATAAAACCCCGTCTATTTTCTGTAGCCTGTAACTCCTATGAGGTGATCTGTGCTTTGCCCTCTAACCTATGCCATTCTAAAGACCTAGTTTTATGCCAAAACATCAAGTTCCAGTTCAGGCATGAGGTCATCACCCACTACGGACTTCCAAGATGGCTGCACACTGAGTAACAGCTTAATCTCAGCTCTCCCAGTGAGAAAACAAACTCCTAAATGAGCCAGTAAAGGTCATTTCTGGGTAACTGTCAGTTACTGGCTAGTAAATGTGTTGCCTGGATGCCAGAAGAGAAAAATTTGGAGAACCTGAAAGAAAATCTATCACAAAAGTTGAGGAAAAACCTCTGACTGGAAAGAATTCTGCAGCTGTTCATCAAATCAGTGCATTCTCCAGCACTGGTGCAAGAGATGACTTCCAGTAACCTAGAGGAAAAAGTCAAATGTACTCAGCTGATTAAAACAAAAAAACACTGATGGAGTAAGATCAACTCAAATAAAAAGGCTGGAAAATGGAAGAAGCTTTAAACAGATATTCAGATGAGGTGATAAAACTACAAAAAATCAAAGGTCGAAATAAAGAAAAGGCTAGCTGAATATGAGAACGCTCAAGAAGAGATGTTTCAAAAATAACAGAAGTAGAGAAGAGAGCATGTAGGGAAAATCTGAGATTTTCTGCTGAACCAGAGAAGATGGAAGTAACAGACTATTAATTTTATGAAAGCACAAATAAGCAACTGGACTGGTATTCCATGGCAGTTGTTGTTAATTGAAAGGGGCACATGTGTATGCACCAAATCTGGCCATGAGAAAGCAACCTAGACCTTTAACAGTAAACATGCAATGCCACCAGCCGAAGGAGTTGATTCTGACAAAACCACGGCAGAAGGACAAAGTACTAAAAGTTGGAGACTGTAAAGGGTTTGTGGAAAATGATTAGTCACTGTACACCAAGCAGAAGACTAAATGGAGGGAATGTCTAAATGCAGGCGTGACATTCAAACTGCTGTACCCAGCTATTTTATTCATAGAATTTTCAGAATATTGGAAGGACAAACATTGCTGAGGCAAACATGCTAAAGAGGAAATAAAAATTTGTCCAACAACAATTGAGCTGTGAAACAGGAGAGTCTGTTTCTTGTTCTTCTGGCTAGCCCACAGAGAGACTGTGCGCCACTGAAACGTTTTCCAATGTTTCAATGAAAATGCTTGAAAAACAGAAAAAGGCACAAGAGTTGACTAGAAGCACTGAGAGTATGCTGGAAATAAAGCAAAGACTAGACATGGGAGATAGCAATAACAGGAATAAATCCAGCAACTCAGAAATCTACAAATGTGGAATTACAAAGCATCATATTTATAATTATATCTGTGAAACATGACAGAACAAGAAAACCTGAAAATATTGGACTTCAACTTTGTTAAACTTCTAGGTGGTCTCTAAAGCATATGCCATACTTCACGTCATTAATGTTTGGAAGAACACAAGAGAGGGGAAGAGGAGGGAGAGATGTAACTAAGTAAAATAAAATGATCTTCACAGTAGCATTTTATGTAGTGCATGATATAATCTGCATGTATAAAGTAAAGTTTTCAGTTACTTTCAAGTGTAATTGGGATGCTAAAGTAAACAGCTGCCACTGAATGGTTTTCTTCTTTACATTTCTTACACTGCAATGTAAAAAAACATAAAAGTCTGGTCAAAAGAGCACAATAGGAATTTATGTGCTTTTTCTCATTCTTGCATAGGGGAATGACTGGATTAAGGCTCTTGGCTTTACCTACTAACATGTTTTAAGAGAAACCAAGTAAATAAGAAAGAGCATCGAATATAATAAAGCTTTCCTCTAGCAAACAAATGCTTGTAGAAGCAACTCTGTAGCCGATTCTCATCCATCCATGGAGACAATTTGATAGAGCAATAAGAACTGAAAACTTTTCTTTCAATGGCAAGGAGATTAAGTTTTCTGAAAGCATTCAGGTGTTTGCCTAATCTGCCAGAGAAATAAGGATAAAACAAAACGAGGCAGCACTTGGTAGAAGCACAGACTGTACCATGGGTCTTAAATTTGGATAATCTTCCTTTCAGGTTAACTCAAGTCAGTGTGGCAGTCAGTTTGGGACAACTGTTCATATTAGGAGGGAAAAACTTCAATATTTCAAGATGTACATAGTTTTGGGTGTTTGTATTAAGTTAATAGGTTTTAGGGTTGTATTAGTTTGTGTTGAGGGCCTTAAATAAAACAAAGTTTTGTAAGATGTGACACAGGCTCAAATGGATAAGACAAGACAAGAAACAACTGTATAAAAGATCAAGCTGCAAGTCATTACTGTCTACATGTAACAGCTGGAAGTGAAACTAGATACTTAAAAAAAAGGCTGTTACGCATAAAAGATGGGAATAACTTTAACAGAATGATGCTTTTGATATTATCTTTAAAATGTTAATGGTCCCACAGATATAAAATATATACACACACACGAACGAAGTAGTGAACCACATAAAAAAATGTAGAATGCAAAGAGCTATGCTACAAAACACATTTGGAAAGAACTAAACATGTGAACTTGATAAAGAAAGGTTTTCAGGACGGTTATTCAGAGAAATACTTGGGATAACAGGAGTACTTGTATTGACTGCAAGAGCAGCTTTAATTGTGAGAGGATAATAGCGGTAGATTTGTAGTAAAAAGGGGCTACTGGCAAGGGAGGAGGATTACACTGCTATATTCCACCTAAAACTGCTATAATTGACCTTAAGAAAATTCTGGAAGAAATACTCAGTTCTAGATTTTTTTTTTATTTATTTTTTTATTTATTTAACATTTGTTGACCGGGAATGTCCGACTAGGTTCCACAGAGCCTGTTTTCAGCGGAGGCCCGGGGAGAAATGCTCCAGATGGGGACTGGAATTTGATTTGCAGCACTGAAGATGTGTCTGGGGGGCCCAAAAGAGAAAATACAACAGAGGGTAGATTTTTAAAGAAATTTATGAAGATACTTGGCATGAAAGATGTGAATTCAGAAGTAGGAGTTCAGGGTGAACTTGCATATTCACCAAGATACAAAAACTGGGTTAGAATAGACTTCTTACATTTCACAGCAACGGGTCTATGTTTACCAATCAAATGAAACAGTCGGTGAACGACTACTCTCCAAGCACTAAGAATCACACATCCATTTACCTAACTGACATATCATTGTAAAGAAAAAACAATTTAACTTTAACATGATCAGGCAAAGATTGCTCCTTAAGCCAAGCATGTCTTCTAAGCGCAGACCCAGTAACAGCAGCCCTGCAAGAGGCCTCTAATGAATCAAAACCACATTGCAAAGTATGTTTTCCAACTTGTTCAGCAGAATGCATTAAATCCTGTAAGTCTTTATTTTCCACACAGTCAGGAATCAACATAATTCTCTGTAAGCAGTCCAATAACATGTTTCTGATATTTTAACATATGAAATTGGCAGTTTAATGCTCTAATGGCCAAGGTTGCTGAAGTGTAAACTTTTTTACCCCATCTATCCAACGCCCTGGAGTCTCTATCAGAAGGGGTAGGATTTTTAGCAGTAGGTGCCTTAATGCCCTTGGGCCACTGTGAAATAGTCTCTGGGTCTGCAATAGGATTTTTGAAAAGGAACTTGTGGGACTCAAGGACCCTGTAGTATCTGTCAGGTTTACTGGGAGCAGGAGGAAGGGACTCAGGGGCCAAACTGGATTCTGAGAAAGCATCAACAACAATGTCTAGTACAGGAGGAATAGCCAAAGGCCTATGCTGTGGTAGAAGGAAATCCCCAAGCCTCTTTTTTGAATCAGAAAATTCCTAGCTTTCCAAGTGAAAATGCTCCCTTAGAGTATGTAAGGTTTCCTCAAAAGAAAAATCCTCAGGAGGGGAAGCAGAGGGAAAAGAGTTGTCTGCATCAGAATCCTCATAAGTAGGCAAGGACAAATCCAGGTCATCAGAAGAGTAAAAAAAAAAACAGAATCCTGATAAGAAGACTCATAATCAAGCTCAGCCCTAGGCCTCTTAGAAAGGGGGGGGGGGGGTTGGCTACCCCTGATTAGAGTAATTAGATCTTCAGCCATTTTTATCATTTGTGTTTTAGGCATAGTGGCCTGAGCATGTGGCCTGGGTGTCAGTGTTTTAGACATGAATCGAGATTTGGGCCTTAGTAATGAAGGACGCGTAGATTTAATATGAAAGTCTGTACACCTGAATACACCCTCAGAAGCCGGTGCCTGCACAGCAGCTCCGGACCCATCCAAGGTAGAGACATCCGCGAGTTCCATAGTTAAAGCATCTCGTGGCATACCAGACTCCGAACTGGTCTCAGTAGGGGCCTGCGAATCAGAAGTAGCGGGTATCAGGTGCTGCGAAAGCGCCTCCCTGAGTACCGGCGAACTGGCGACTGGCTTGGGAGAAGCGTTGTCAGCAGTTTTGGACCTCGACGGCTTGTCTCTGTCTTTATCTTTGCATTTTTTCAGAATCCCAGTAGTGGGATGGCTAACATACGACATTTCGGGATAATTAAACAGAGAACCGAAATATTTAGAGGCAAAAATATACAGCTGACGAACAGTGCGCTGATTAAATAAAGCACAAAACCAACAGCAAGGTACGTCGTGGTCAGGGCCTAGTCAAGGAATACAGTACGAATGAAAATCTTTGAGGTATTTGCTTTCCACAAGTAATGCAATTATTAACTTTTACTGACATCGGTAAGGAGCAAGGAAAAGTTTCCCCAACGGGGTACTTGGCTTTTAGTTGAAGACTTCGGTTCTGAAACTCGAAAAGGAAAATTTCAGGAGTCTGCCGACCAGCACTTGCAAACTGCTTCTGCTTCGTGCACTGGACAGCAAGAAAGACTGATGTAATGGCATCAGCTGCATGTTTTATACCCCCTGACGTCATGGAAGACGGGACAGCAACTGACGCAAGACCCAAGACTTTGTTAATCAACCTCCAAACACATTACCCCAAATGTAATGACTGCAATAGTGAAACACAAAGATCAAGGAGAGACTGGGACTTTGGATTCAGATCCTTAAGGAGAACAACTGTATAAAACCCGCTTTGGCGCGTTTTTTGCGCTTGTTACTACTCAGCCAAGCTCCTCGTGGTCCTGCAGAGTGGTGCTAGCAGCAGAGAGGCTAAAAGAGTGACTGCTAACCTGATAAGTGTTTTTTTTTTGCTGCTACTACCTGGGCGACTGTCCGATCTAGCTAAACTGCAAGTATTTCTGCTTCTTGAACTGTTTTAAACTGTTTAAAGTTGTTTTTGCACCTGCACTTTTAAAGTTTGCCCTGTTTGTTGCATTTAGCTGTTGAGGCTACACACTCAAGTGCGCTAGCCTGTGTTACATATTTATTGCATTTTCCTGCTGTTTGTTGCAAAACAGAAAAAAGAAAAAGGAAAGAAAAAAAAAAAAAAGTTTCCCATCTTTCCTGACCTAGAGTAGTCCAAATATAGGCTTTGCTGTATTCTGGACTTTTGGAAAGTTCCTGTGTTGCCCATTTCCTTTCTTGGATAAAGGGAGGCTTCTTTGTTCACCCGTGGCAGTGGGGAGCTTAGAGCAGCCTATCTATCCCTGGAGGAGTGTTCCCAGCACAAGAATCTGGCAGTCTATTGGCCGTTTTGGGCCAATTTCTAGCTCTTTCAAGTCCCACCTGTATAAAACCCGCTTTAGCGTGATTTTGAGCATAGCGCAGCATCTGGCAACGCCGCTTAATTGGGTTTATATGTTGAAAATGTTGTAATTCTTTGTTGAACATTTGGTTATTTGGTCCATTTGTGTGTATATAAGTTATTAAATTGATGCGTGTTAATTTACTTCCATGCATATATACATTTATATACTTTTATGCCATGTTTTAATGATTAATGCACATAGCAGCGGCAAGTGTTGTATGCTGGTGACAATCTTTGCATTTGGTTCATTATCTGCATAAATGTATATTTATTTTGACATGAAATATACATCGCCTGTTGAGGAAGTGATGTAACAAGTGATGCATTCTATGTATTTAAATGATCGGTAAGTTTTGGCGCCTTACTGAACATTTTGTTTACTCTGATGAAGCTTCCGCTTACAGAGAAGCGAAAACGCTATCTTATTTTTGTTAATAAAACTGCGTTAAGAATCATTTTGGGAGTGCGAGACTGTTTGGCTACCGAATTTTGCATTTTTGCTTAATTGGGTTTAAACCATTCTCGGCTCCACAAAGTCTGCTCTTCACTTTTTCCCTTAGAACCGATCTAGTTCTCATAATAGAACACCCTATTCCTACTCTAAAGCCTGGCCCTTGCTCACTAAAGCAATTATATAAGTCAGCACTAAAAAATTAAAAGCACTACATACACCCTCACAAACTCCCCTTGAGTACCTTGTTCCCCATTGGCCCTTTTTTCAACTATAAAGGAATTCCCAATATTATTCTAGCATGTCCAAAGGGCAGTTGTCAATCTCCTCTCCGGTCCACCTGGTGAATCTGGGAATCTTGAGGCAATGTTACAACTGCCTCATGCACATAGACAACCCTCTCCTCCTCCCAACAAATTCCAACACATGTGAGAGATGCAACCATATAGCCAAACTGGAGGCTAAGCTCTCTCAACTCAGTACTGGCGTAACCAGTCAGGAGAAGGAAACCAAACTCACTACAATTCCAGTCTCACATAGACCTACCATGACAGCAAACCAAACACAAACACACAAAAATATACTCGGAGGCTCGAAATAAAAATCTGCCTAAGCAACAGAGACCTCCAAAGCAGACACCCAAGCAACCTCTACCCCAAAACAAAACACGTGCAACCCATAGATCACAAAGTCAGTGCACAGAACAGTCACAGCCCTTAAGGCTAAACAACACACCTGATACACTTGTAATAGGTGACTATCGTCAGGCACACTGACGTCTCGCTCACCAGGCTGAACAAGGAGAAGGTCACAGTGAGCTGCCTGTCGGGCGCTAGGATCCACCACATAACACAAGCACTCAGGTCACTCCAAGGCAAGTACAAATATGACTCAGTCATTGTCCATGCTGGTGTGAATGACCTGAGACATACCTCCCTGGACTACATGAAAAGAGACAGAGGAGCTCTCTCAGCATGTAGCCCAGGCCGGTATGACCCTGACCTTGAGTAGCATCTTACCCTCACCAAGAATGATGCCACAATATGAAGACAAGATGATCAATTTCAACAATTGGCTTAAGTATTGGTGTCATTCAAAGGGGATCCAATGCCTGTCAGCCTGGAATGACATGCTCAACAAGCCACGATGCTTCGCTAGGGACGGCTTGCACCTGTCACCCCTGGGCTTTCGGATATTGGCAAAGGCTCTTGCCACCCCCA
Source organism: Protopterus annectens (assembly GCF_019279795.1). Lineage (NCBI taxonomy): Eukaryota > Metazoa > Chordata > Ceratodontiformes > Protopteridae > Protopterus > Protopterus annectens. The sequence continues at coordinate 716,715,079 of NC_056736.1, read as the reverse complement.
TAGTGCCTTTTTTAGGCAAGGCTCAAAAGACAAACCCACCTCCATAGGTATCACAAGGGATAAGAAACTAAGAGTAATGCTACTCAATGCCAGAAGTCTAAACCTCAAGATGCACACACTCAAAACTCTCCTTAGCATGGAGAACATAGATATCTGTGCAGTAACAGAAACCTGGTTCAAGGCTACCGAGAGCACCCCAGCACTACCAGGTTATACCTCATACCATGTTTTTCGGCCCCAAAACTTGGACCGAACTACAAAAGGAGGGGGAGTATCAATATTCATCAAAGATACCCACACCTCCAGGTTGGTGGCACAGCACGAAGCATCAGAGACTATCCATGTGCAACAGTGGGTAAAACTGCCTTCCAGTTTATAGCCTGATACAAACCACCCTCCCAAACCCAGGAACCCCACTCGGCCTTCCTGAGAACACTGGAAAATATGAAGGTCTCTCCAAACACCATTATATTGGGCGACTTCAACTACCCAAACATAGACTGGGAGCATTACTCTAGCTCAACACCCTAGCCCAAAGGTTCCTAGAATTTATAAATTCAAATGCTATGGAACAACTTGTTACCACTCCCACAAGAGGGGAAAACATACTGGACCTGATCATCACCAACATGGGGACTCTATGCTCCAGACCAGAAGTGTATCCCTCACTGGTAAGATCAGACCATAAACTAATCTCACTAGATATTCACATCCCAACCCCAGCCCCTGCCCAGAAAACCACAGTGAAAAACTTCTCTAAAGCAAATTTCACACTCCTTAAAACCAAGGTGGAATCCTTCAAAGCCCCCGGGCCTGTGGAAAATACGGCCCAGACCGCAGAATCCTTTATAAATGCATTCTATGAACACCTTCAGGAATGCATGGATCATGCAATCCCAAACAAAACCAAGACCCAATCCTCCAAAGGAAGGCGTCCTGTCTGGTGGACCCCAGCCATAAACAAACTATACAATAGAAGGAGGAAGCTACTACATGATAGAGCAAAATCCCAAAAAGGGAAGGCATCTCTGATCAGTATTAGCAAAAAACTACGGGCACTCATAAAATCGTCTTAAGGCCAGCTTCGAAAGAAAAATTGCACAGAACACTAAGGATAATCACAAGGCTTTCTTTAGTTAGGTTAGGAACCTGGGTGGGAATTCCCAGATATGCTCAGAATTAGTCCAAAATGACAAAAAATACACCGAACCCACAGACATTGCCAACATCCTAGCTGACAGGTTCAGCGCAAACTTCTCCCCCCCTTCCCCACCAAAAGGGCAAATACCTATCCCAGCAGAGTGCTGCCCCCCTGACATCTCAGATGCTCAGGTAAGAGCCGCCCTCTCCAAAGCAAAAAATGCAGCATCAATGGGACCAGACGGTGTCCCGGGCTGCATCCTACATGAACTCCAAGAAGAACTAAACCCAAACATAAAACTACTGTTCAATCTCAGCCTTACTACAGGATATGTACCCAAACAGTAGCGTACAGCAACAGTGGTCCCTCTCCACAAAGGTGGTGCCTCAACGGATCCTGGAAACTATCACCCCATAAGCCTGACTAGCTTGGTCTGCAAAGCTATGGAAATGATCATCATGGACCTCATAAATAAAGAAAGATATTGGGGACCTACAGACACTGGATCCTACCCAGTTTGGCATTGTTAAGGGCAGATCCTGCCTCTTAAACCTGGTCGATTTCTTTGAAACAGTCACCAAGGCCATTGTGAGGGAAGGTGGTCCACACAGCCTACCTGGACCTCGCAAAAGCCTTTGATACAATACCCCACTCGGGCATTATAGATAAGCTCACCAGCTTAAATATAAAACCCCTATGTCACTAGATGGGTTGCAAACTGGCTCAAGGACAGAACCCACATGGTTAGAATTGCTGGAGCCATGTCAGACTCCAAATCAGTTACAAGTGGCGTCCCACAAGGCTCGGTCCTGGGACCTCTCTTGTTCGGTATATATTTCTCGGAGGTACAGGCCAACACAGAAGAACTGTGGCTGACCAAGTTCGCAGATGACTGCAAACTGGGTGCCATAATCGACTCTCCAGCAGAGACCAGCATCCTACAAAAGGGCCTCATAAGAAATAGACAACTGGTGCCAGGGCCATGGTCTCAAGCTAAACGCCTAAAAGTGTATAGTCATCCCCTTCGGCAAAAACAAAGTGCCCACAAATTACCACATAGATGGTAATCCATTAAGTACGGAAGAAGTAATTAGGGACCTGGGGACCCAAGTTGATAGCAATCTCTCATTCGACAACCACGTGGCCAAAGTGGTTAGAAAAACATTTTATATAACCCACCTAATCATGAAGGGATTCACATCTAGATCAGGGGAGGTCATCGTGCCTCTTTACTCATCCCTCATCAGGCCCATAACTTTGTCTGACATCGGTCTGAGGCAAGAAAAGTTTCCCCAACGGGGTACTTAGCTTTAATGAAGACTTCGGTTTCCGATTTTGTTGTAAATTCAAGAGCTGGCCGACTGGCACTTGCGAACTGCTTCTGCTTCGGGCACCGCGCGGCAAAAAAGACTGAAGAATATGGCGTCGGCTGTGATTTATATACCCCTGTCGCACTGACGTTAGGGAAGAAGGCGACAACAACAGACGCCGGACCAAGACTTTGGAATTCGGCCGATCGAGGGACCGCCTGACGGCAGAGAACCCATATGTGATTACTGCAGCTGTATGCACGATGAACATCTCCAGCTCTACTCAGTGGCATACCGCCTGCTCAGAGGCGATCTGTGCCCGACGTATAAAGCCATGTTCAACCCGGAATTAATGGACATGCTGCACCTCAGAAAATCCAAATCCCATCGAGCTACGCGCTCGAGAGACTTTAACCTCAGCGCTGAAATAAACAGGACATGCTGGAGGGACAGATTCATAACCCAGAGGCTCCCTTCACTCTGGAATAAAATTCCAGTCCAGGTTAGGCAGAGTCCCTTCATTGACTCTCTTCAACAGGAATCTTGCTGAGTGGATGGGAGATCGTAGATTTACTCCGGGTATCACTTCTGTGTCACTGTTAGACAGAGGCACAGTATACTAACCTCGAAAAAGGGCATAGCAAAATTCATTTAAAATGGGTGGTGAAAGCCACACACACTCTGGCTAGGCTTGTAAATGCCCTAGGGCAGATAGCCTAGTATGAACCTATGAACAACAACCATATAAAGTATATTCATAAAGTAGCAGAAAGTATTCTAAGAACTAAGCCAACACAGAAATGGAGAAAGGAGAGACTCCCAATAGGGATAACTGCAATTAAGGATGCAGACAATAGGCAAGAGGGTGCTGGAATGTATTGGAGAAAAACTGCATAAGAATCAAGGTATTAGGATCAAATAATTAGAGAAGGAAAGGTAACAGAAAGAGAAGAGGCCAAAAATGTATTTGGACTGCAGTTTAGAGATGGATATCCTTCCTTGATAGGGAAGGCAGAGTATAGGCAGAGAAAGAAATAGGTGGTCCTACATAAAAGGCCAGCAATGGTAGAGTTTTTAGTAGAATCTAGAATAGAAGCTGCTGTTAAAAAAAGGAGTAATTGGTAGATCATACAAAATATTGCATGATATGTATAAGAATGAGAGGAGGTTAGAAAGATAAGCAGTTCACAAAGAAACAATAGGGGGGGGGGATACATCTACGCATGTTCTCCCAAACATGCAACAAAGTCTAGAAGATTTAGGATCTTTGGAAGTGTTTACATAGATAGGGCTTTTACACTCCCAAGTAGACTGCAAAGAATTTTTTCTCAGGTAGACAGCAAATGTTGGGAAGTGCGATGAGGAAGAAAGAGGTAATAGAGATCATATCTGGGTGTGTAATGCATTGGCAGACTTTTAAAGATTCACTGCAGACTACTCTGTCAGAGAAACGGGGGGGGGGGTCCCTGCTGTAGGTCAGAGTAGGCTGGGCCCTCAACCCACTTACCACCGGTAACTATCCATGCCCATTTTAGCAACATTACTCAACATGACCATATCACCTAGAGCCACATTTTACAGTCGAGTGGCTAGCCCTGCCATGGTATGCAGTCTGTGATCAGTGTTCTCTTATCTTGAGGATACTCCGCACCACAGTATATGTCCAAAGAGGCTGGTCTGTACAACTCTTACCCTACAGAGCACCATGTACAGTTTGCGCCGCTTCCCACAGCTCCATTCATTGGGGGGTTTGAGATGGAAACACTCAGCATGTTTTTCTGGAGGTGGGAGAAACCCCAAAAAGACACAGGGAGAATGTGCAAACTCCAAGCAGGCATTGGTCGGAGGTCAGGATTGATCCTTCCACCCTGTTCATGGTAGGCAAAGACCTTAACCATTACGCCAGTTGATCTCTCAGACAGATACTGGGGAAGCAAATTGGTTTTACTTGGGAAATGATTTTTTTGAGCCATGATAAAATCAGAATTTTCTAGACATAGTAAGGCCTTGCTGAGTCTAATTATGGTGGCTGAAAAAAGCAATCACTAGAAAATGGAAATCAAGTCTAAACCCAACTTTACTAGACATAGTGAATATATTAACACAGATAAAGCAACTGGATTTGAAATATCTAGAAAAGGGTGGGAACAATGCATGAAAAGGGAGAACAAGGTTTAACAGAAGCCAGGATTTAAATGAGCTATGCAATGTCTGACTGACAATGACTGGGTAGACAAGTGATGTATATTTGCAATTAAAATTATGTCAATATGGCTTGTTTTCATTTATATAAATGTATAACTGCCTATGTCATAAGTGCAATTTAATATAAACGTTTGCAATTTAATATAAAAGTTTGTTTTACTAAACAAAAAAAAAAAAATCACCCAGTGCCTTTCTTACCTATGGAAGAGGCCTCAACTATACAAATCGGACTACATAATACACTGGCAAACTTCAAATTTCAATTAGATGGTGGATGGGATCATATAAAGGCAGCCCAGAAGTTAGTGGCAACAAACCTTTAATTATGCCAAACAAAACAAACAGTTACTACATCTTAATCCTCCAAGTTCCTTATCTGGTTCTCTCTTCCTCCAGTTTCTTCCCATTTCCCCTTTTTTAAGTATAATACATGCTAAGAATGTTCCACCTACATCTGACTTACCTCCAACTCATACCATCTCTTTCTGAACTACTGACTTGTCTTCAAGGGTCCTTATTTTATGGCATTGTTGGCTAAACCTACAAGGGTAGCATACCGCTGGCTTATTGAAAACATATGAAATTATGAACATGCCATGAGTAATGTTTTGTGTGAGTGGGTTCCACTATTGTGATTACAAGTAAACAGAAAGAACATGCACTAACAAGTACAACACTGCACACATTACCAGAGTTGAAACAGTACTTCAAATTCTGTCTGGTACAGTTTCCCTCTCAACTGTACAAATTTGTGCCTCATTTTCATAAAATTGTGGTTTTCTGGCAAATTGACAAGTCATTAAAGATTGAAGACAAGAAAAATAATGACAAACATTTGAGTTTTAGACTTCATACCCTTCAGAAATTTCATGCTAAAGCAAAATCTGTTATTCTATCAAATGTCTAAGTTTGTAAGACCAATATTTAAAAACTGTCCATATTTTAGGTCCTTTGCTTGTCTGTATGATTCCATATGCGAGAATTTACAGCTACTGCCTTTAAGCACCACATTATGCTTGTTAGTACTTAATACATTTGCATTTTTGAAAAACATTTATCTTATTCATTGCTCTTTTCATCAGTCCTGGGTGATGTGGCTGAGCTGCTCAATGGCCTACCTGGCCATTACAAAACCACAGATTCTTACCAAGTTATTATAGATCCCCCCGGTAAGGGGAAATGATTAACACTGGAAGGTATACAACAGATAACAAAAACTGATCTTGAGACTTGACAAGATGCCCTTTAGGAAGAGTCTAAAGGGGTAGAGTAAAGCATTCAACTAGGAGAAATAACCATGAGTATGGATTTGTATTTGATTTCTTACAGACACGAAAAGGGAGCGATTTAAACCAGGTGTGGCAGGCCTTTAAAGACAAACTTTTGGGAAAAAGTTTGGTTTGAGAAGATATTCTGCAACTGGGTCACAAACTGTGTAGCACCTTTTCAAGGAACAGTGGAACTACTTGGTTTAGTGAGCGAGTTCTGAACAAGTGGAATGGAAGTTGGAACCCCCCTGAGAAAGGCTGCTGAGGTTGCTGTAGCCCTGGTAGAATGGGACCTAATATTAACAGGCACTGCACTTGATATGAAATGGCTGAAGCATGGATATTAATGGATGAGAATGAAAGGCCTTGGTGTAGCATCTCAGTTAAGTATTGCAGTATTTGAGGTATGTTCGGTATCCAAGGATTTTGGCCTTTAGCCTGGTTCCATGTACAAAATCTTTTCCATTTGTCTGAGTAAGTTTTTCTGGTGCTGGGCCTTCTGGCCTCCAAAATGACATTCTGGACGTCCTTTGAGAGAAGTGTTGATTGATAGTTCAAGGTATTCTCCATGCAGCTAAATTTAAAGTTCTGAGCTGGCTGTGAAGTATCAGAGAGTTTTTCTGAGTCAGCAGTAGTGGGAATTGAGGCAAGATCCATGGAGGGCTGTGAGTCAAGTTCCTTAGTAATGGGTACCAGTGCTGGCGTGGCCAGTCCGGAGCAATGAGGATCATTTGTGGTCTCTCTGATCTGACTTTCAATAATACCTTGGTCAATAGAGGTAGTGGTGAGAAGGCAGACTGTCAATGCTGTCCAACTGAATGATAGTGCGTCCACTTTCCAGGCTAGGGAGTGATAAGTCCTTGTGCAAAATTTCTGTAGTTGGCAATTGTTGGAGGAGGCAAATAGATCTATGTCTGGACATCCCCACCTTTGAGTTATCATTGAAAATACTTGTGGGTGTAGTCTCCACTCGTGAGGATCCGACATATTTCTGCTTAATTTGTCTGCCAATATGTTTTCCTTTCCTGGCAGGAATTGTGCTTGCAATTGTACTTGGTAAGTCAATGCTGTGTTCCACAAGGTCATTGCCTGTCTGCATAAAGGGTAGGAGTGTGTTCCTCCCTGTTTATGTACCACATCACTGTGGTGTTGTCTGTCCTTAGTAGTTGTCCTGGATGCAAGAGGTCCTTGAAGGCTGTCAGAGCATTTTGCACAGCTAGCATCTCCTTTTGGTTGATGTGAAGATGCATTTGTTTTGCAGACCATTTGCCCTGTATGCACTGTCCTGCCATGTGTGCTGCCCAGGCGTAGTCTGAAGAATCTGTTGTCATAGTTTGGTTTGCTGGAGGTAAGATGAAAGGAAGACCCTTGTTTATTTGACATGCTTGAGCCCACCATAGGAACTCTTTTTGAAGGCATGGAATGAGAGGTATACTTGATTCGAGGCTGTGTCTGTGTTGAGACCATACACTTTTCAGGTACCATTGTAATTTCCTCATATGCAGCTTTGCATATGGGAGTAGCTGAATGCAGGATGCCATGAACCCCAATGCCTGCAGGATTTTCCTTGCAGTGAGTTGGGTAAAAGTTGCCATCTTTTTGAAGTATTGAGTCAGTTGTTGTTTGTCTGGCGTGAGAAAAGCCATCTGGGCAGTTGTATTTATGCTGGCACCCAGGAATATTATTTGTTGAGAGGGTATTAGCTTTGACTTCTTTTTGTTTACTGTGTACCCTAGGCAACTGAGCAGCTTTATTACAAATGCCAGATGCTGTAATAGAAAGTCCTTGCTGTCCGCTTGGTTCAGGCAGTCATCCAGATATGGGTAAATTTGTATTCCTCGTCTGCAATATGCAATTACTGATGCCAGGCATTTCGCAAATAGATAAGCCAAAGGGCAATGCAGAGAATTGATAATGCATTGTACCTGCCAAAAATCTGAGGTATCTTCTGCAATCTTGTCTGATAGGGACATGCAGGTATGCCTCTTTGAGGTCCAACGTTACCAGCCAAGACTCCTTGCCCAGCATGGGAAGAAGCTGCTGAAGTGTGAGCATTTTGAATTTGGGTACCCCCAGGTATGTGTTTAGAATTGAGAGGTCTAAGATGGGCCTCCAGGCTTTGTCCTTTCTTGGGACTAGAAATAGTCTTGAGTAAAAACCATGACCTTGCTCTTTTGTAGGTACCTTTTGAATTGCTTTCATATCCATGGGAGCCGAAATTTGCGCTTGTGCCTCTGCCCATTGGTTTGGAGGCAGATTCGGCATGCCTCTCATCCGTGGTAAAGTGTGGAAATGAAATCTGTAGCCTCGGGTAATAATATCCAGAACCCATTTGCCCTTTGTTATGATGTGCCAATTTTGTGGAAATAAAGCCAGTTTTCCTCCCAAAGGTGCTGCCAGGGCAATTTTGCTTGGCAGGCGAAGAGGGAAGTCATTGTGTTTGTTTCCTGAAGGGTTGAGATCTTTCGTCTCCCCCTCTTTGAGATGTTTGCCATTGTCTAGGCCTGAAAGAACCTTGTGGCTGGCCTCTGCCCCTTGGGCGTCTGTACCTACCTCTTTGGGGTCTGTCTGATGCAGGAAAGGACCAGTTTTTTGATGGCCAGTTTCTGCTGAAACGAGGAGGTTGTACCTGTAAGAAATCTTTAACTGTTTGCATAGATTTTGCCTTTTCTTCCATTTTCTTTAAAACTTCCTCTGCTTTGACACCAAATAACACATCTTTCTGCAATGGAGCATCCAATAACTTTGCTTTGACATGTTCTGGTAAGGCTTGCTCTTTAAGCCAAGCATGCCTACGTATTACAGACCCTGTGACAGCTGCTCCACATGAGGCTTCCAATGAATCAAAACCACACTGTAAGGTATGCTTTCCCACCTGTTCTGCTGCATGCAGCAAATCCTGCATCTCTTTGAAATCAGGTTGATCTGTCTGAGGGATCATTTTCTGTTTTAACTGTGTAATCAAGTACTGCTGGTATTTTAGCATGTGGAATTGGCAGTTTAAGGCCCTCATGGCCAAAGTGGCAGACGTATACACTTTCTTTCCCCATCTTTCTAATGCTCTGGAATCTCTTTCAGAAATAAGTGGATTCTTAGCAGTAGAGGCCTTAACCCCTTTGGGACCCTGGGAAATGGTTTCTGGGTCTGCAGTAGGACTTTTATATAGAAACTTATGAGTATCAGGAACTTGGTAGTATCTGTCTTGTTTAGTTGGTGCTGGAGGTAAGGAATCTAAATGTCTAAAACTGGAGGAATTGCAAGGGGTCTATGCTGTGGAAGTAGCTCACGGAGTCTTTTCTTAGAGTCAGAGTAATCTTGGCCTTCCCAGTGGAAGTATTCCCTCAAGGTGTGTAAAGTTTCCCCAAAAGAGTAGTCTTCAGGGGGGGGGGGGACAGAGGGAATGGACTCTTCAGCATCTGAGTCTTCATAAGGAGGGAAGGAGTAATCCTGGTCCTCAGAGTTGCCTGAGGAAATGGATGCCTGGTCAGAGGAAGGATAATCTTCCTCCAGTCTAGGCCTTTTGTCAGGTGGGGGTTGGGATCCGGTGATTAGGGTAATTAAATCCTCAGCCATCTTAAGCATCTGTTTTTTAGGCATAGAGGCCTGTAGGGGGGTGTGTGGACTCTGCTTCCTAACTTTCAAGGGAGCTTTAGCATAAGACTTAGTAGAGATAGCGGTTGGTTTGAAGACACCTTCCGGAAATTTTGGATAGGCCTTCGGTTTCTGATCACAGTCAGGGCTGGCGTCCGAGGGGTGAGGTGTAACCAGTTCCTGAGGCCCAGCTGCTTCGGTCTGGGAGGCAGTCAGAATTTCTGAATCAGCGGTAGTCAGGGTCTGTGTAGGTGCCTCGCTGAAAACCGGAGAACCAGCGTCAGGCCTGGCTGAGGCCTAGGTAACTGGTCTTGGCCTTGACCATCTGTCCTTATCCTTGCGTTTTTTAAACATTGCTGATGTCGGTTGCTCCGACAGCATGCTATAGTTAAATTTTCTGCCAAAATAGTGCTGGGCGAAATCTGCCCGACGCTTAATTGTACGTTTGTTGAACTTAGCACAAAACCGACAACCAGAGACGTCGTGGTCTGGGCCTAGGCAAGGAATACAATAAGAATGAAAATCCTTATGAGGTATTTGCTTCCCACAAGAAATGCAATTATTAACTTCGTCTGACATCGGTCTGAGGCAAGAAAAGTTTCCCCAACGGGCTGAAATTCGATTCGAAAATCTCAGGAGCTGGCCGATCGGCACTTGCAAACTGCTTCTGCTTCGGGCACCGCGCGGCAAGAAAGACCGAAGAAAATGGCGTCGGCTGCCTCTTTTATACCCCTGTTGCACTGACGTCAGGGAAGAAGCGACGACAACCAACGCCGGACCGCCTGACGACAGGATAATCCAAGTGTGATGACTGCAGCAGTATAACACGATGAACATCTGCAGAATATTGAACATCGCTCTTCTCCTTTAAACATTTTTTGCAGGGGGCAAGCCCCCCACTCAACTCCCAAACTTATATAAACCCAGTTCAAAGTTGCCATACCTCAGAAAAAAGAGAATATTCAGAAAAATGGCAATCTCAGACTTCGTATATTTAAGTTTGGATTTTTTGCCATTCAGTGCCATATTTCAGCACTCTAATTTGAGTGCCATGATTTCAAACTGTTACTGTCAAACAGCTATACGTAGAGTTATTAACACTGTAATAAATAACTTAGTCAATTCCTCATAAAATCTGTGGTTAGCTGACAAATTAAGGTAACTGAATGGCAGACATTTGGATTTCAGACTTCATACCTTTCAGAATATTCAAACTAATACTAGAAAATTATATTTATATAATCTATTATTCTAAGTTAAGAAGAACAATATTTAACATCTGTCCTATTTTGGGCTTTTGTTCCTCAGCCTCATTATTTTTGGTGTTGTCCAGAATTTATGGACTACAAGGTTAAGAGCTTTTGAACATTTCGATGTTAGCAGGTATCAGACTCCAGAGTTTGGCTACATTCACAGAAAAAGGGTTTCCTATGGAAATTGTTTATTTTAGCAGTTTTGGCTGGCATGATATTTTGACCCGCTTTCTGTGTGTAGGGTTGGGGGGTATAGCACTGTAGCAAGTAGACTATGGTAGGGTTGGAGTAGGATGGTGAATAATTTTATAGGCCATTTTTAGTCGTCTCAAGTTAATAAAGTTGGGAAGTTCTAGCCATACAAGATCTTAGAGGAATTCAGTGATGCTACTGGGTATGTCAGTAGAAATTTGGCAACCCTGTTGCAGCACTACTTTAGCTTGAAAAGCAGAGAATGGTACACTGGAAGATGGAAGATGTGTACAATAAGGTGGGAAGTAAGAAGGTGGAGGCTGTAGTTACAATACTACAGATAAGAGGAGTTTTAAATATCTGCAATGTTCCTAATTTGCGATGGGTGATGTGAACTGTATAGTGTATGTAGTAAACAAATTTTTAGATGCATTTGAATTAGAACTTTGAGTCTTGTATGACACACTCTGTATCCCAGTATTGTTTGCTGATATAATATGGAAGATCTGCTCATCTTCTGGGCTGGAAGCAGAGATGATGAATACTTTGGTGTAATGGAGGCTTAGTATAAATGCTGGGACTGATTCAGCCACGATTCATTTAACAGATGGAGTCGAGCCATCTGACACTTTGGGTGCAGTGGCTGTGGTACATGGTGACGCATACAAAAGTGGATTTGTTAAGGCCAGCATCTGAGTATTTTTGATCTACTATGGTCAAAGGCATTTGAAAAGTCTAGGACTAGGGAGGAGACTAGATCTCCCGGGTTTCTTTGCTGATTAACGGAGTCTAAAAATGACAGAAAAAGAAGTTATGTACTCACCATAACGTTCTGTGTAGTTGTATTTCATTTGTCTTCAACCTATAAATGGGGTCTCGGATCCACATCGGATCTGAACTCCGGACTCCTCCTCTTACCCATACTGTCCCCTTGGCTCCCTTCAGATAGAGTTTGTTGCCTACGAGGTATTGGATACCCAACCCAATATCACCTTATCATAAAGAATCTCCATGACACTCCCAGGCCTAGACTGAATCAAGGGCCACACAATTTATGCAAAGCTAAATGCAGACTGCACCAACAATAAGGTCAGGGGGAAAGGTTGAAGACAAATGAAGTACAACTACTCAGATGGAACATTATGGCGAGTACAACTTCTTTATCTGAAGTAGTTTACTTCATTTGATCTTCAACCTGCGGGACAGTCCCCAGCTACCAAAAACTCCTGGGTGGCCCTCATGGAAAGATATTCCAGAGCACAGCAGAGCCAAAGGATGCTCTGTTCCCAGACACAATGCCCAGCTTGTAATATGAAACAAAGGTATGAAATGAGGACCACGTAGCTGCCAAGCAGATATTCTCCAGAGACCCCCTAGACCAGAAGGCAGCTGACGTAGCCATAGATCAGGTGGCATGTGCCTTCACTTGTCCTGGCAGAGACCTACCTTTCACAGCATAGGTTTCAGCAATACATAGAGAAATCCAGCAAGCAACTGTTACCTTGAAAACTGGCTTGCCTAAGAAGGGTTTAGCATAAGACATGAACACAGTTGATCAGACTTGCAAAACAATTTTGTCCTGTGTAAATAAAATCTCAATAGTCTATGGACATCAAGCAGATGCAGCTTGTATTACCCTTTGTTCTGGAAGTTGGGGAAAAAAAACTGGTAAATTGATAGTCTGATTAATAATGTCTTCTGAGGCCACCTTAGGAAGGAAAGAGGGATTAGTGCGCAGCGACACACTTTGTTGTGAAAGATCATGTAAGGCACCTTAACAGAAAGACCCTGAAGCTCTGACACTCTTCTGGCTGAGGTAATGGCCACCTAAAAAGCAGTTTTGCAGGTTCAAAACTGCAAATCAGCTGAGACTGCAGGTTCGAAGGGTGCAGAAACCAGTGTCTGTAACACTAAGGTAAGATCCCATGGAAGCATAGAGTTCTTAACCGGAGGTCTAAGAACAGCACCTTTAAGAAAGGTCTTACAAAGTTTGGAAGAAGCCAAGGAAGACATTCATCCCACACAGAAATTAGAAATAGCTGCCAGTTACACTTTAACTGTGCAAGAACTAGCACCCTGATGAAAGATGCTTGCCAGAAAATCTAAGACTGCCGAAAGAGGTGCCATGAAAGGGTTCAAAGCCCACTGAGTGGCCCATAAGGAGAAACGTCGCCACTTACTACCATACACCTTTCTGGTGGAGGATTTGTGAGCCACTACCAAAATGGACTTTACAGGGGATGACAATCCTGTTGTCCTGATAATCATGGGAACCAGAACAGCCAAGCTGTGAGCTTCAGACTGTCCAGATCTCGGTGAGGGATCCCTGAAGGATAAGAAAGAAGATCCAGAACTGGATCCAACGTCCATGGAGGAACAACTAGATGAGACCAAAGTGAGGGGAACCAAACATGGTGAGGCCAGAATGGGGTGATGAGGATCACAGTGCTCCCCAGCCTTTGAGCTTTCTGAAGAAACTTCGACATAAGGAAGTGGTGGATAAGTACAGAGGAGGCCAAACATGAACCAGAGTGTCTCTAGGGGCTTCCCCTCTGGGGAGCTCAAAGGGAAAAATCCGCTGCATTTCATGTTGGAAGGAGATGTGAAGAGATCTCAGCGAGGCCGACCCCAATTTAGAAAGAGCTGTTCCGCTACTGAAGGATTCAGAGACCACTCGTAAGGCATCAGGAAAGATCTGCTGAGCCTGTCCGCTAGAATGTTGGACCGCCCCAAAATATGCATTGCTACTAGAAAGCGGCCGGTGGAGATCGCGCATCCCCACACACTCATGGCTTCTCGACAGAGGGGATAAGATCTGGTTCCCCCTTGTTGGTTGATGTACCAAGATCACTAACATACTGTCTGTCTGAATAGCAATCGTCCCTAGAGGAAGATGAGCATGAAATGCCTGCAATGCAAGAAGAACTGCCCTCATCTCTAGAATATTGATATGCAATCGGAGGGGGGACCACCTGTCTTGGACCATCCTTCCCAAGCAGTGCCCCTCCACTCTAGCTGGGATGCGTCCATGGTCACTGTGGTTTTGGGAAAGGCAGGGTGAAAGGAGTGTCCCTTGAGGAGAGCTGGGGATTGAATCCACCAAAGGGAGTCCTTGCACACTCGAGATTCTCACTGGAAAGGATAGAGGTAGGTCTAACAGGGACCACTGGACCACAAGTATCCACTGAAGAACTCTCATATGAAGGCGAGCCATCGGCAGGATATTGATCATGGCCCGCCATGGAGCCCAATGCCCTCAGAACTGCTTCTGCTGTAGATACTGGAGTGTAAAGAATTTGTAACGCATGTAATCTTAGACTGTGTATCCTGTCCAGGGTGAGAAAACCTTAATTTGAAGAGTGTCCAAACGCATCGCAATAAAAAACACTCTGGACTGAAGCTAGAGAAGATGCATTCAGATTGATGGTAATACCCAGTTTGCTAGCTAATTGAATGAAGTAATCGCTGGCTTGGTACAGTAGATGCGCTAAAGGGGCAGCAAAGAGCCAATCATCCAGGTACGGAAAATTCTGAATAACCTGGAGCCTCAGGTGAGCCGCTACAACTGCCATCACCTTAATAATCGCACTGGTGGCTGTGGTGAGACCAAAGGGAAGGGCTCTGAACTGGTAGTGATTGGCTCTCACCTGGAAGCGAAGAAACCTCCAGGAATGTCTGTCCATTTTGATGTGGTAGTAGGCATCCTGGAGAGCGCTCGAGCACATCCAGTCTTTGGCCTGCAGAAAGGGCAGGATAGATTGGTTACTGACCGGTTCAATGTGGACAGATCCAAGGTTGGTCTGAGGTCCCCTGTTTTCTTTGGCACTAAAAAGAACCTGGAATAAACGTCAGATCCGGACTGGTCTGGGGAGACCAGTTGGATGACCCGTTCCTTCAGCAGCTTTCCTATTTTTAGCGCTGCCTCCTCCCATTGCACGGGTGGGACGTCTGAGAGGAGTTTGTTTTGATGGGGATGCTCCTTGAATGGAACAAAATATCCTCTGGATACGATTCACAACACCCAGTGATCTGTTGTAATGGACTCCCATGCCTTAGAGTGTAGCAATAGGCAACCCCCAACTGCCTCCAGAGATGAGCAGTCTGGCAACCCCTCAGAGTTGCTGCTTGGGTGTCTCAGAGACAGGTTCTTGGGACCCGAAATTCCTAGGACCCCCTATGCCTCTGGGGGATGGAGAATCCTGAGCGTCCCAGGAAAACACCAGAGACTTCCGGAACCATATCATCTTTGTTCCTCACCGATTCCTGGAAAAGGATCTTTGAGGAGAGAAGAAGCTGATCCCGATGGCAGACAGTGTCTTCTCGTTCTTCTCTCTCTCTGAACCAGCATCTCTTTCACCGATTTCCCGAACAGGGAAGAACCATAAGGGGCATTGGTGAAAGACACCTTGAATGGCTCCGAAAATTGACACAACCAGAGTCAGGCATGATGCCTGATGGCAACACCTGTTACAGCTGCCCTTGCGGCTCCCTCCATGGCATGAGAGAACAGTCGCATGGACGTGTTGGCAACTGCTTTGAGAGTGGCTATTCAGGTGGAGAACATGTTTTTGTCCTCCGACATGGACTCTGGGGTAGACTCCATGAATCCGTCACTAGATCTCTCTGGAGCCAAATGACATGTGCCATATAGTTCAGTACCCTCACAGAAGGTCGCTTAAGCATATACTCGCTTCTCAAAACAGTCCATCGCTCTTGATTCTCGATCAGGGGGATGAACCATGGAGCTCTCCTGCGGGAGCTCCTTCTTGGTGGCAGGCACCACCATCATTGCATCTACCAAGGACCCTTTATTCCAATGCGTCCTGTCCCAACACGGGGCTCAACAGTTGGGGAGCTTGGAAATGGGCTCTACGGTGTCCGGCTCTTTTAATGCCTTAGATGTTATCAGATCCACGAGTGGATCAGCAGGAGGGGACATCGAAGAGGTAGATGGGCCCAAGCTGAATGCCTCCAGGAACACAGACTCGTCTGAGGTCAGTTTTGGGATGACCACCGCCCTCTAGCGGAGGAGGTCCATGATGTCTCCAAAAGGAGACATCCTCGGGGGGTGACCTTGGGGAACCTTCCCCCTCATTCAAGTCCGTGTCTTCTATGAGGTACTCTGGAGGAGAGTCCATGCCTCCTCTCACACGTACGTTTGCGAGGTACCTCCTCAGGGGGACTCTCTGAGGACTCGCAAACCTCTTGTTCCAGCACCAGAACTTCCTGGGGCAGAGAGACCACAGGCTGTCCCAAAGATGGTAGAAACTGCACTCTGAGCCAAGGGGGTCTGGACAGAGTCCAAGATGGTCAGAGGAATTGACACCACAAGAACCCTCTCCACCACGTCGAATGCTGAGGGGGAACAAACCTCCTGGGACATACTGGCAGGGCCCATCCCCCCTGACCAAACAGGGAAGTCAGAGCCAAGACGCTGAATGGAATGCTCCACTCCAAAGCGCTCGGAGCAGAGAGCACCCCCTCGGATCTGACCCCAAGGCTATGGCTCAGAGCTCAGATCCAATCTAGTCAGATCCAACAAGCTCAAGGCAACAGCCTGTGCCTAGGTACATGGTACCATTGGCACCGATCCCTTGACCCAGAGGGTCCTCGGATCCAAAAACTCTGAAACAGTCAGTTGGATCAGAAAAGGAGGGATTGACTGGAAAAAAGGTTGCAAGGAGCCCCATCTGGATCTGAGTGCGGATAAAATCTCCACATCATCTTGTCCCATCTCTGCTTCACTGAGACTCTAGGTGGAGTGAGAAGATGCCACCGAATTTAGTCAGGAGTGCCGGTGGGGAGGAGACCTAGCTGGGGACTGGCTACGTGTCTCCTCGGGCAAGAACCTGGGTGAGAGCAACTGAGGAGAGGCAGGCCTAGCTGGAGGCCTGACCTGCCTGCAACAAGCGGTCAGGGGACCGCTTGCATGACCGGTCAGACTTATCCCCTTCCACAGACCTCTTGGTGGGAGTTTGAGTCCCTGAGGTCGGGGAAGAGAAGTAGATGCAGCAGCCGCTGCTACCCCTTGTGAGGAAGAAGGGACTGTAGTCCCTGAATAGGGGAACAAGCCCTTTAGGATAAGTTTGGCCCACCTGTCCTTAAGTGCCCTGGGGTTCAAGCCAGTGCAAATAGGACAGGGGGACTTAAGGTGGTCTGCACCTAGGCAGACCACACACAGTGTGTGGTCATCTGCTGGAGATAGCTTATGGCCACATTCTGTGCATTTTCTAAAGCCTGCCTTAGGGGCTTCTGCCATCCCCATATCAGGCCCAAACACACACATGCGCTCTCTAGATAGGGAAAGAGAAAAAGAGGTGAAAGCTTTTTTTTTTTGACCGATGTAGAGAGGAAAGAAAGGATATAGGGAAGAAAATAGGAAGAAATCAGATGGAAAGTCTAAAGTTTTGTTCACTTATGTGACCTACTAGCTGGAGCTTAGAAACCATGCTTGCAACCACGATGGGGGCAAATGAGACCTGAAGGGAGAAGGGAGACAAGGGGTCATTATGGGTAAGGGGAGGAGTCTGGAGCTCAGATCCATAGCTGGAAAATGCGGCAGTGTCGGATCCCATGTGGATCTGAGACCTCACACACAGGTTGAAGACAAATGAAGTAAACTACTTCAGATCTGCTGTTTCCCTACTGTGGTGCAGAAGCAAACCACATTTGGGGGGAGCGATATATTTTCTTCCAGAATATACTGAAGGAGTTTTTAGAGGACACATTTTTTCTGCAGGCTTTGAGTGTGGGCAGAAGAGAAGCTGGCAATGGGTCTAACATTAGGCTAGTTTGACAGAGGTAGCACCTTTATACAGGGGGGTGAATATGGAAGGTTTTCCACATGGTGGGGATATACGACTAACATGTCAGTTAGTACGGATACAGAGAATGCTACTGATCCGGCTCCTAGTTAGACATTCTGCTGAGAAATTATCTGCTGCTTGGGACATGGGCTTTAGTTTGAACTGGTACTTATGAATGCAGAGGGGACTTGTGAGAGAAGGAAGCATTTTGACATTATTATTCTGGGCTGGAATGCTTTTTGTGGTGGTAGTACATTGCTTACAGAGGGATGAAGGAGTTACCAAGCAATGTTGATAATGTAAAGTTCACTAAACAGGTTTGGGTTGTGCTTGCTTTCCTGGGTTCAGGAAGTTGCTTAAGCTAGTGCAGAACACCTTGAGTTCATTTTGTAGCTTAGGTGGACGTTACCATAACTATACAGTTTTATCTAATCAAGTTTGTGATCGAGTGGTCCTTCCTGGGTATCTGTAAGCTTCAAGGTTAGTCTGGAATCTATCTTGTCTCACTTTAGGGCATCAGTACATGCAACTGTTATATTTCAAACTGGGGGGCTTGTTGGCAGAGTATATTGAGAATGGCAGCCTTAAAGCAGATGACTGCCTCAAAGTACCTCTGCGAGTCTATCTATTCAAATTTGCCAAGTGTCTTGACGGTACCGAATATTGTGTTTTGAGTTTTTCTACATAGTTGTCCAAAAATAAAAGGTGGGTCGGTGGTGGTTAGAGTCTGGGAGAATACTTAACATTCAAAATTCAGAAAGAATGAAGTATTTATCATCTGATGTAACATGCTTTCTTTCTTGGTGGGATGGCTGTATCTGGTGCGTAAGCTGATTAGTTGGGTTAAGCAAAGTTAATATTTAGTTTGCTTTTTTGAAATTAATTTAAGATCAGCCAGTGTTGATGTCTCCTAATGTAATCAATCTTGCGAGTTATTACTGCAGTAATCCAGGACAGTATTAATTCTACTGCAGCTGCTTCATTATTTGTATTGGGGGGGGGGGGGTTGAGTCCAATTGGTGTGTGTAAGCCCAAGTAAGGCTACTAGCATTTCAGCATTGTCAAAAGTGGGTATTTTTTGGTGTACATATGTTCCTGAAGTGCAGTGTCACACACAACAGCTCATCTATTTTTTAATTCCTGGTTCTGCCACAATAATGATCTGTGCTGTTTGTTTCATTCTTTTATTATCCTCTTTGGCCCCCCCCCTTTCTCTCTTCATTCTACCACAAACGAGTCTTCGATTCATAGGTTAATACTAGGCTAACTGCCCTTGTGGGCCATTTTAAGCCTAGCCAATTATCCCATTGGAGAATGAAACGCTGCACCTTGTGTCTGCATGGTTAACATCTTGACCATTACGCACCCTCCCAACCCCTTTTGGTGCTCAATACCTTTTCTAGCACAATGCAAACCAGCTGTCATAAGTTACCATTTTCCCCATGTTCTGTACATTCAGTCTACAGCAACCCCATATCAATGCTGTTACCTCAAACTTTTGTCTTTGAATAACTACCACACCATAACACATGTAATTTTTTAAAAGGCTGTCCATCTTGAGCTACCAAAAAACCTGTCCTCACATCATTATGAATAAACAAGGAAAATACCATTCATATTTCATGTACATGCCACATTACTCCTGCCTCATCCACAACTTCATTTTCATTCCAAAGGTAGAAAGTACAGTTGTGTACACTTACCATAAATGTTAGAGTGTATTCACTGTTGCAGTCATCATATTTGGGTTATCTGCCTGCAGGTAGCCCTCAGCCAGCCTGAATACCAGAGTCTTCGGATGCTGACGCTTCTTCCTTGCAGTCAGGAGTATAAAACATGCAGCAGACGCCATTACATCAGTTTTTCTTGCCCCAGATGTTAGGTGCTCCCATAATAGGTAGCAATGAAATGGTATGGCAAAACCATTAAAAAGCAAATACACAAGCAAAAATAGACATCAAAACCATAAGGAGAGGTAGAGCCAAGAGAAGTCCGTGGGCTGGAGGGAGGGTAACCAGGACTGCAACAGTGAATACTCTCAAACATCTACATTTATGGTAAGTGTACACAACTGTACTATGTTCTTTGTGTTTCACTGTTGCAGTCATCACATTTGGGTTGATTCCCAAAGCTAAGGAAGGGAGGAGGAAGTTAAAGAGCATTAGGGCCAGCTATTAAGCCCTGCAAGACTGCACTGGCAAATCCAGCTCTGGATTTAGAAAAGATACACAAGTGCTAATGCTTGGTAAAGGTATGTACAGAGCTCCAGGTAGTAGCTTCTAGGATGTCCCTGGTAGGGACCCCTCTGAGAAATGCCGCAGAGGTAGATGCAGCCCTGGTGGAATGTGATCTTATCCCCTGTGGGGTAGGTTTTCCATGGTGTTTGCAGCAGAAATGAATGTAATGGGCTATCCATTTGGAAAAGGTTTGCTTTTGAAATGGCCTTCCCCTCTAGAGCAAAGCTAACTAGCAGATGCTCAGATTTTCTGTTAGGCTTAGTCCTGTCCAAATAGAATCTACGTTGTCTGTGCATGTCCAGAGAATGCAGTATTCGTTCTCCTTTGCTTTGTGGATTAGGGGAAAAAGTAGGCAAATGAATGGACTGATTTAGGGCCACAGAAGACACCACCTTGGGCATAAAAGAAGGGTTAGTTCCAAGGGACTAATAGAAGATAATGAAGGGTTCCACTGCCATGAGGGCCTGTAATTCAGACACTCTTCTTGCTGAAGTGATGGCTAAAAGGAAGGCTATTTTCCAAGAAAGGAATTTCAACTCAGCTGTAGCTGCTGGTTCAAAGGGGGGGGGTGCTTTTCCAATACAAAGTTAAGGTCCCAGGCTGGAGTGGGGGCTCTCCTGGGGGGGGGGTCTTAAATTGTTGGCCCCTCTAAGGAATTGCTTTAGCAAGGGGTGGCTCTGTATTATAAATGTGCTGAAATGGCAGGGGCATGAATTTTAAATTGGCGAGAAGGACAGGCCCCTGTGGAGCATTTCTGTTAAGTACTGTAGAATCTGAGGTAAACTGGACCCAGTTGTGCCCATGCCCGGAGCCAGGCTTCAGGAACAGTATCTTTTCCACTTTTCAGCATAGGATTTTTTAGTACTAGGCCTCCTTGCCTCCAGAATGACATCCAGTACCTGCTTACTGAGGGATGCTAAAGGAGAGCTCAAGGAATTAGCCAGGCTGCAAGGTTCGGGGTTTGAAGCTGAGGGTGAAGAATCTGGCCCAGCAGGGAAGGGGTCTGAAGCAGGTGCCATGGTTGACGTTGTGCCATACTGCGCAAGAGGGGGTACCAGTGCTGTCGTGGCCAGTCTGGTGCAATCAGTATTGTCCATGGCTTGTCCTGTTTGATCTTTAGTAGAACCTTTGAGGAGAGGCAGAGGGGGAAGGCATAAACTGAGGCTTTCCCAGGTAAAGGACAGGGCATCCACTTTCCAAGCTTGGCTGTGGGGAGTTCCTGTGAAGAATTTATTCAACTGGTAGTTCAGAGGGGAGGCAAATGGGTAGTTATGAGGGGAGGCAAACAGGTCTATCTCTGGAGCCCCCCATTTGTTCAAGAGGTTGAATATTTTGGCATCTAGTTTCCATTTGCGTGGGTCCATGAGATTTCTGCTCAAGTCTGCCAATGAATTTAGTATGCCTGGCAGGAATTGAGCTTGCAGGTGTACTCTTAGCTCAAGGCTGTGTTCCACAGAGCCATGGCTAGTCTGCAGAGAGGGTACAAGTGGGTCCCCCCCTGCTTGTTTATGTACCACAAAACTGTGGTGTTGTCTGTCTTTACCAATAGTTGCCCTGGAAGAATACGGTCTTTGAAGGCTGTCAGAGCACTCTGTACAGCTAACATTTCTTTTTGAGTGATATGCAGGTGCATCTGTCTCGGGTTCCATTTGCCCTGAATGCACTGCCCTGTCATGTGAGCCCCCCATGCATAGTCTGATGCGTCTGTGACAGGGGCTAGAGTGAAAGGGAGTCCATTGTTGTGGTAGCAGGCCTCTGCCCACCAAAGGAACTCTGTCTTGATACAAGGAATGATAGAAATCATTTCCAGGTCCTGGGAATATTGACACCATAGGCTTTTTAGATACCATTGGAGTTTCCACATATGCAGTCTTGCATATGGAATTAGTAAAATGCAAGAGTCCATGAACCCCAGGGCTTGCAGTATTTTCCTTGCAGATAGCTGGGGTTTTGTGGCCAATAGTTTCAAGTAGGCTGTCAAGTAAACTTGTTTCTCTGGAGTGAGGAATGCCATCTGGGAAGTTGTGTTCAAGTTTGCTCCCAGGAATACAATCCGTTGGCAGGGTACTAGGTGAGATTTCTTTTCGTTGATGGTGTACCACAGTGAGGTTAGAAGTTTCTTTATGAATGCCAGGTGTTGTAATAGCAAGTCCTGGCTTTCTGCCTGAATCAGACAATCGTCCAGATATGGGTAAATATGAATATTTCTCAGCCTGCAAAATGCAGTGGGTGGAGCTAGGCACTTTGTGAATACCCTGAGCGCAGTAGAGAAGCCAAAGGGAAGTGCAGAGAACAGATGGTGCATGGAGCCTGCCCTGAAGCGTAGGCATTTCCTGCAAGATTCCCTTAATGGGATATGCAGATAAGCTTCCTTTAAGTCTAGGGTTGCCAGCAAGGCATCCACGGCTAGCATGGGAAGAAGCGGTTGCAGAGTTAGCATTTTTAATTTTGGAAATACCAGAAAAGTGTTGAGAATAGAGAGGTCCAGGATAGGGCGCCAGGAGTTGCCTTTTCTGGGTACCACAAAAAGTCTTGAATAAAAGCCTTTGTTCTGCTGGGACAGGCTGAATAGCCCTGATATTGAGGAGAGAGAGCGAACCTGCTGTTGGGCCTCCGCCCATTGATTAGGGGGTAGGTCTGGCCAACCATTTGGTGTTGGTAAGGTGTGGAACTGGAATCTGTATCCTTGGGAAACTATACTCAAAACCCGTTTATCCTGGGTAATGAGTTCTCAGTTTCTTGCATGCAGGGCGAGCTTTCCTCCCAAGGGAGCAAGTAGTAGAGCAGGGCTTGGAAGGGTTAAGGTCAAGTCATTGTGACACTTTTCTGTAAGAGGGTGTCTTACTACTCCCTGCTTTGGAAGTGGGAGCCCCCCACTGCTTAGGTTTGTGTGAAGCCTGAGACTGCAGCCTAAGTGGTCTGCCATTCCTGGGTTTGGACTAAAAAGGCCTAGAATGGACTGGAAAGGATCAGTTCTTAGAAGACCAATGCCTACTAAATCTGGGAGGCTGTACTTGTAGGAAATCTTTAACAGTTCGCATAGATTTAGTTTTTTCCTCCATCCTTTTGAGGACTTCTGCTTTGTTGCCAAAAAGGCGGTCTTGGTTTAAGGGAGCACCCAGTAATTTAGCTTTGACATGATCTGCCAAGTTTTGTTCCTTAAGCCAAGCATGCCTTCTAAGTATAGACCCAGTGACAAGCAGCCCTGCAAGATGCTTCTAAAGCGTCAAAACCACATTGCAAAGTATATTTACCAACTTGCTCTGCAGAATGCATTAAATCCTGTAATTCGTTGTGTTCAGTACAGTCAGGAATCAACATCATTTTCTGTTTAAGTGGTCCCATAACATGCTGCTGATACATATAAAACTGGCAATTTAAAGCCCTGATGGCCAAAGTAGCAGAAGTGTATACCTTCTTACCCCATCTGTCTAAAGCTCTAGAATCTCTATCAGAAGGGGTAGGATTTTTGGCAGCAGTAGCCTTAATGCCTTTCTGTCCTTGGGAAATGGTCACTGGATCCGCAGAAGGATTCTTGAAGAGGAACTTGTGAGTCAGGTACTCTAATACCTGCCAGGCTTTCTGGGAGCTTGAGGTAAAGTGTCTGGGGTAAGGCAAGATTCCAAGAAAGCATCATCTACAATGTCCAGAACAGGAGGGACAGCTAAAGGCCTGTGTTGAAGCAGGAATAAGAATTCCCCAAGTCTCTTTTTGGACTCAGAGTAATCTTGTCTTTCCCAGCGGAAATGCTCCCTAAGAGTATGCAAGGTTTCACCAAAAGAAAACTCTTCTGGAGGGGAAGCAGGGGGAATGGAATCCTCTGCATCAGAATCCTCATAAGTAGAGGAAGGGCAAATCCGGGTAATCAGAAGGAGCAGAACTAGCAGATTCCTGATTAGAATTATCAGAAAGAAAATCGGTTCTAGGTCTCTTAAAGGGGGAAGGCTGGCTTCCCCTCATCAAGGTAATGAGGTCTTCAGCCATTCTAAACACACACACAGAAAACACACACACGGCCAGATTACAAAATAAATTGCTCCCAGTGTAGGTGATGTACTCTGGTGTAAAGCCCAACACCCCCAAAAAATACCTAGCCAATCTAAAACATTCCCCCATATCTTAATATTCAT
Organism: Protopterus annectens; assembly: GCF_019279795.1. NCBI lineage: Eukaryota > Metazoa > Chordata > Ceratodontiformes > Protopteridae > Protopterus > Protopterus annectens. Next base: position 716,690,946 of record NC_056736.1, on the reverse strand, counting down.
CACCCCTCATCATAGTTTACAACTGCCAAAAATACACATATACATACACACACACACACACACACACACACACACACACACACACACACACATATATATACATAAATAGTATGGCCTGGAATCTGAACAAAAGGAAGGCTTCCATGTTTAGTTTTCAGAAGCAAAAATATAAACACGCAAGTAAATAAATGAGCATTTTTTTTTTTTTTACTTATCAAGGGAGAGAAGTAATTTTGAGCGCCAAAGTAAGAAAAAAAATATTAACTTGTTTGCATTTTTTTTCACTGTATTTTCTGTAAAAGTGCAGGTTTCTTCTGGCGTTTTGCTACAGCATTTTTACATTGCATACAACGTTTTATTGAGACAAGTCAGTGAGATGGGGGAAGTTTATCAAAAACTAATTCTAACTACAGCATTAAAATCTAAATACAAAATAAACCATCTTAACCCAAGTAACACCTATTAATCACAGGGGTCAGATTTCTCACACTTCACCACTGAACTATAGTTGTTAATTTGAAAATATCAACTCAGCTACATTTTCAAACCTGTCATTCAAACACTCCTTAAATTGCTGCAGCAGAAATGGCCACCAATGAAAATCAGAGTAAGGAAAGTAATTAAAAATGCAGATCGATGCCGACAGTCAAAATTAGGTAGTCACAGTACTGTTGTTAGCTATTGTGAGGATCATTTAATGTGGTTCTCTCTCTCGTCTGTCCTCAAAAATGACATCAGAAGGCAAAGGCATCAACCAACACAAAATCGTGCTACCCACGGCACCCTCCTTTCAGAGCATTTAGGGAGGTATAACAAATCAGAAAATAACCACCATCATTTACTTTGATACAGAGACGCTAGTAATGCAGAAAAGTTAAAGGCATCCAGAAAAACATTTTTTCAATTTTTGTGTGCATTTCTCCTTTAAACTGAAACCTAAATTTACTGGAATATAAAACAGTTAAGTCAAACAAATACAATGATTGCTGGTTTCAGAAGGAGATCCCCAGATAGAGCCCTGATGAACAAATCGGGGTGGATGAGCTGCACTAAAATCACTAGTTAGCTAAAGTACAGTTGTGTACACTTAGCATAAATGTAGATGTTAGAGTGTATTCACTGTTGCAGTCATTACATTTGGGTAATCTGCTTGCAGGTTGCCCTCAGTCGGCCTGAAGTTTTGGGTCCTGCGTCGGTTGCTATTACTTCTTCCATGACGTCAGGGGTATAAAACATGCAGCAGATGCCATTACATAATTTTTTCTTGCCCCAGATGTCAGGTGCCCCCCTAGTGGGGAGCAAATAAACACACAAAGGTATGCCTCCAACAAAAAGCAAATATACCATAAAGGCTTTTAAGCACAGTAAAGGAAAGTAGAGGTATAGCCAGAAGAAATTAGGGGGCTGGAGGGAGGGCATCTAGAAAGTACAGTTTTGTACCTACCATAAATGTAGATGTCCGATAGATATGCAACTGCAGTCCTGACATATGGGTTGTCCTGCCTCAGGCAGCCCTTCGGTCGGCCAGATTCCAAAGTCTGGGTCCGGCGTCGGCTGATGTCGCCTCTTCCCCGACGTCAGAGCGGCTGGGGTATAAAAGCATCAGTCAACGCCATCTTCTTCAGTGTTTCTTGCCCCAGATGCCAGGTGCCCTCCAAGGAAGGCTAAATTTAGAGAATGGATAAAATTCCAGACATGCACAACAGTAATAAACAGATACACCATAAATACTATCCCCAGCTAATATGAAAAAGGGGGGAGTGGACCCAAAAAGAAAAATACAGAGGGGTAGGAGGGAGGGAAAACCTGACTGCAGTTGCATATCTATTGGACATCTACATTTATGGTAGGTACAAAACTGTACTATGTCCTTCAAGAATGCAACTGCAGTCCTGACATATGGGTTGAATACCATAGCCAAGCTGGGGGTGATAGGATCCAAGATAATGATGGTGTAGCTAAAATGTCCTGCAGAACTGCAGAAGCAAAGCCTGCTCGGGATCTGGAATATAAAGGCAGGTTGTAATGCTTGGAAAATGTATGCACAGAGCTCCATGTAGCAGCTTCTAGAATGTCCTTTGTAGCCACCCCTCTTAAAAAGGCTGTGGAGGTGGCTGTAGCTCTGGTGGAGTGTGGCCTGATATTGGCTGGCACACCTTTTCCATGGAAAGAGTAGCAGAATCTGATGCAGTTTCCAATCCATTTTGAAATTGTTTGTTTGGAAATTGCCTTCCCTTGTACTCCAGGAGCGTAAGCTACAAATAGTTGGTCAGACTTTGTTGGCCTTTGTTCTATCCAAGTAATAGCGCAATTGTCTGTGTATGTCCAAAGTGTGCAAAGTTTTTCTCCTTTATTTTGAGGATTGGGAAAGAAAGTAGGCAGGTGAATTGCTTGATTTAGAGAAACCCTGGATATCACTTTTGGCATGAAAGAAGGATTGGTTCTTAAAGAGACTCTGTCCTGATGAAAAATGAGAAATGGAGGTACTGCCATAAGGGCCTGTATCTCCGAGACTCTTCTTGCTGAAGTAATTGCCAACAGGAAAACTGTTTTCCAGGAGAGAAATTGCAATTCTGAAGATGCTGCTGGCTCAAAAGGTGGAAGAGTTAATTTTTCCAAGACAAAATTGAGGTCCCATGCAGGCACTGGTGGTTTCTTGGAGGTTTGATATTCTTTATCCCCCTTAGAAACAGTCTTAGCAAAGGATGTGAAAACACAGGTGGATCACAGTTGTATTTTGCTGAAATTGCTGAAGCGTGTATTTTTATGGAAGAATATGAAAGGCCATTGTGAAACATTTCTGCCAAGTATTCTAGAATCTGTGGGATGTTCATTACTGATGCATCCTGACCCTTGTTGGCATTCCAGATGTTGAACCTCTTCCATTTGGCTAAATAAGTTTTTCTGGTGGAAGGCCTGCGTGCTTCCAGTAGGATCTCTTGAACTTTTTTGGAGAGAGAAATACGGGTAGAAGTCATGTAACCCTCCAAGCTGACAGTTGCAATGTTTACAGGTTTGGATGAACAGTCCTGTAATTGTGCTGAGTTATAAGCAGAGGCCGTAGAGGCAGGGGCCACAGTTTGGTGCGAGTTATGCTCCTTAGTAATGGGTACCAGTGCTGTCTTGGCCAGTCTGGAGCTATCAAAATGCCTTTCGGTTGTTCTGCTTTGATCTTCAGTAATACCTTGGCCATTAATGGTAGAGGCGGGAATGCATAGATTGTTAGAGAATTCCAGCTGAAGGAGAGAGCATCTATTTCTCCAGGCTTGAGGATGGTGAGTCCTTGAGCAGAACTTTTTCAGATGATGATTGTGGTGTGAGGCAAAGAGGTCTATGTCCGGCCTTCCCCATGCATGAGTAATTTGTGAAAAAATGTCTGGATGCAACATCCATTCGTGGGGGTCCATAATGTTTCTGCTTAGACTGTCCGCCAGAATATTGTCCTTGCCTGGAACAAACTGGGATTGCAACTGTATGTTCAGATTCAGGGACTTTTCCCAAAGAGTCATTGTTAGTCTGCAAAGGGGGTAAGAATGGGTGCCTCCCTGCTTGTTTATGTACCACATAACAGTGGTGTTGTCCGTCTTTATTAGCAGATGACCTTGTTGAAGAAATTTTCCGAAGGCCTCGATTGCATGAATCACTGCCAGCATCTCTTTTTGATTGATGTGCAGATGCAATTCCCGGGGAGCCCATCGCCCTTGAATGCATCTGCCTTCCATGTGCGGCCCCCATCCATGATCTGAGGCGTCTGTTGTAATGGTTTGGCTTGCTTGAGGTTTGTTGAAAGGCATGCCTTTGTTTTAGCTGGCTTGCTTGTGCCCACCACAAAAATTCCTTTTGTAGACATGGCATGAGAGGAATAATTGCTTCTAAGTTGTGGCTGTGTTGAGACCATAGGCTTTTTAGGTACCATTGTAGTTTTCTCATGTGTAGTCTTGCCAGTGGAATCAGGAGAATGCAAGATGCCATGAAACCCAGGGCCTGCAGGATTTTCCTTGCAGTCATCTGGGTGTGCTTTGCTAGGCTTTTGAAGTAATCTGGTAATTGTTCTTGTTTTTCTTCTGTGAGGAAAGCCATTTGTGAATTTGTGTCCAGTTTGGCTCCTAGAAAAATCACTTGTTGGGATGGCAGTAGTCTTGATTTTTGAATGTTGACCGTGTATCCCAAAGCCTGTAGTAAGTGAATGACATAGTCCAAGTTTCTTATCAAGGCTTGCTGGCTGTCCGCTTGTATAAGGCAGTCGTCCAGATAAGGGTATATTTGTATCCCCTGAAGTCTGCAATGTGCAATTACTGATGCCAGGCATTTCGTGAATACTCTGGGTGCAGTAGATAAGCCAAAAGGCAATGCTGAGAATTGATAATGCTCTGACCCTGCAAGAAATCTGAGGTATCTTCTGCAGCTGTGTCTGATTGGGACATGCAGGTATGCCTCCTTGAGGTCCAGAGTAACCAGCCAAGACCCCTTGCCCAGCATGGGAAGAAGTTGCTGTAATGTCAGCATTTTGAATTTTTGGCACAATGAGAAAAGTGTTTAGAGCGGACAAGTCCAGTATAGGTCTCCATTGCTTTTCTTTTCTTGGAACAAGGAACAGTCTTGAGTAGAATCCCTGGCCTTGTTCCTGAAGAGGAACCTTTTCTATTGCTTTGATTTGTAACAGCTTTGAAACTTGTACGAGTGCCTCTGCCCTTTGATTGTGTGGCAGGTTTGGCATGCCTTGTCTTGTTGGTAAGGTATGGAAATGGAACCTGTAACCTTTGTCTATTATGTTCAAAATCCATCCGTCCTTTGTAAAAAAGTGCCAATTTTTTGAAAATAAGGATAACTTTCCGCCTAAAGGAGCTTCTCTGAGCCTTGGTCGGCGGTGCCAAAGGCAAGTCATTGTGATTGTCCCTGAGGAGCAGTGGAAGTCCCTGCGCCACTTCTCTGATTAGTTGGTTGCCACTGACGGCCCCTGTAGGAGCCTCGGTATTGCCCTCTACCTCGAGCACGCCTGCTTTTTCCCCTTTGAAACTTGTCAGTGTCTGGAAAGGACCAATTCTTTGAAGGCCAATTCCTGCTGAACCTTGGTGGCTGAACCTGGAGGAAATCTTTGACTGTTTGTACTGATTTAGCCTTTTCCTCAATTGATTTCAACACACCCTGTGCATTAGCACCAAATATCTTGTCTTTTTCCAGAGGTGCATCTAGAAGTTTTACTTTAACATGATCTGGCAATGGCTGTTCTTTCAACCAAGCATGTCTACGTATAACAGCCCCTGTCATAGCTGCCCTACATGAAGCTTCCAATGCATCTTAACCACACTGAAGAAAATGATTGCTAACCTGCTGAGTATTATGAACCAAATCCTGCAAAGCCTTTCTATCTAAAGGCTCAGGAGAGGCTAACTTTTTCTGCAAATCATCCATCAGAAAATCCTGATACTGAAACATATGAAAAAGACAGTTAAGAGCCCTCCTGGCAAGGGTGGTAGAGGTATAAACTTTCTTACCCCACCTCTCCAGGGACCTAGCTTCCCTGTCTGCGGGCAAAGGATTCTTGGTCGTGGAAGTGGCCACTCCTTTGGGCCCCTGGGAAATAGTTTCTAGATCAACAGAGTGGGCCTTAAAAAGATGCTTATGAGTTTCAGGAACCCTGTAATATCGGTCAGGCTTGACAGGAGCAGGAGGGAGAGAATCAGGAGAATTACTGGAGTCTGAGTACACATCATCCAATACATCTAACACTGGGGGAATAGCTAAAGGCCTTTGCTGGGGTAACTTAAGGAAGGTCCGAAGCCTTTTCCTGGAGTCCGGAAAATCCTGGCCCTGCCACTGAAAATGCTCTCTCATGGAGTGTAGAACTTCCCCGAAAGAAATATCCTCAGGAGGAGAGGCAGAGGGAATGGATTCATCTGCATCAGAATCCTCGTAGGCCGGGAAGAGTTCTTCCTGGGAATCTGAAAGGCCTGACTCACCAGAGGCTTCATCTGAAGAAAGGGTATCTGTCTGCTCAACCCTAGGCCTTTTGTCTGAAGGCGGCTGAGAACCTCTGTCTGGATGAGCCTGAGAGCACCTGATTAAAGAAATTAGATCTGCAGCTAAAGTCATAATCTGTTTATCCGAGAAAAAGATTTTGGAGAGTGAGACTTAGCCTGGCTGGCAGCCTTAGCACGTGTGTAGGCCTTGATGGACATAGGCACAGGAGGCCTAGCTGCCCCACGTGCTGGAGTAACTTTGTCCACCGGTAAATTCAGGAGGAAAAACAACAACCGGCACCGGGGAAACCTCCGGGACTGAAGTGTGCGGTAAAGCGGTGTCGTCGGCCTGGAGCTGTTGAATTACCGCCTCCAAAGAGACCGATGCACTTGCGGTAGGCTTAGGCATGGTGTCGGTGGACGTAGTGGGCCGCGAAGTTCGGTCCCGGTCCTTCCGTTTTTTGGAAATGTGTGCTGTCGGAAGTTCCGACGGCATGATATAGGAGTAATTTTCCCCAAAAAAAAGTCTTCAGCAAATTCTGCCCGGCGCCTAAGGGTGTGCTTGTTGAAGCAAGCACAGGCAGCACAGGCCGAGACGTCGTGGTCTGGGCCGAGGCAGGGAAGGCAGTAAGAATGGAAGTCCTTATGAGATATTTGTTTACCACAAGACAAACAATTATTAACTTTTTCAGTTTTGTTTGACATCGGCTGAGGCAAGAAAAGGTTCCCCAACGGGGTACTTAGCTTTTTGATGACTTCGGAAAACACAGGAGCTGGCCGACCGGCACTTGCGAACTGCTTCTGCTTAGGGCACTGCATGGCAAGAAAGACTGAAGAAGATGGCGTCGACTGATGCTTTTATACCCCAGCCGCTCTGACGTTGGGGAAGAGGCGACATCAGCCGACGCCGGACCCAGACTTTGGAAACCGGCTGACCGAAGGGCTGTCTGAGGCAGGACAACCCATATGTCAGGACTGCAGTTGCATTCTTGAAGGACATCTGCAACAGTGAATACACTCGAACATCTACATTTATGGTAAGTGTACACAACTGTACTATGTTCTTCATGTTTCACTGTTGCAAGTCATTACATTTGGGTAGATTCCCAAAGCTATGGTTGGGGAGGAGGAGTTTATATAGCATTAGGGCCAGCTAAAAGGCCCTGAAAGATAGCAGTTGCAAAGCCAGCTCTGGATTTAGAGAAAATTGGCAAATGATAATGCTTGGTGAAAGTATGTACAGAACTCCAGGTAGCAGCTTCTAGGATGTCCCTGGTAGGAACACCTCTGAGGAAGGCCGCAGAAGTAGATGAAGCCCTGGTGGAGGGAGATCTGATCCCCAGGGGGATAGGTTTTCCATGGTGCTTACAGCAGAAATTAATGCAATGGCTTATCCATTTAGAAATGGTTTGTTTTGAAATAGCCTTCCCCTCTGCCCCTGCAGCAAATGCTACCAGCAGTTCAGGATTTTCGAGGTTTAGTCCTGTCCAAGTAGAATCTAAGTTGTCTGTGTACATCCAAGGAATGCAGAATCCATTCCCTTTTGTTCTGTGGATTGGAAAAGAAGGTTGGCAAATGAATGGACTGATTAAGAGCCACACTGGATACCACTTAGAGCATGAAGGATGGATTGGTCCCGAGTAACACCCTGTCCGCATGAATGATGATGAAAGGCTCCACTGCCATAAGGTCCTGTAATTCAGATATCCTTCTAGCTGAAGTGATGGCTTAAAGGAAAGCTGTTTTCCAAGAAAGAAACATTTAAGTCTGCAGTAGCAGCTGGCTCGAAAGGAGGTAGAGTGAGTTTCTCCAATACAAAGTTAAGGTCCCAGGTAGGGGTCGGAGCTCTCCTGGGTGGTCCCAAGATTGTGGCCCCTCTGAGGTACTGCTTGAGCAGAGGATGAGAGAAGAGGGGAGAGGTTCTGTGTTATGAGCTGAAATGGCTGAGGTGTGAATTTAAAATGGAGGAAAAAGACAGGCCCTTGTGAAGCATCTCAGTTAAGTACTGCAAAATCTGAAGTAAATTGGGCACTGCTGTGCTCATCCCTTGAGATTGGTTCCAGGCACAGAATCTTTTCCATTTTTCAGCATGAGATTTTCTAGTACTAGGTTTCCTTGCCTCTAAGATGACATCCATCACAGGTTTGCTGAGAGATAAGGGTGAATTTAAGTGATTTGCCAGGCTGCAAGGTTCAATGTTGGAAGCTGTGTGCGCAGAATTTGGTTCTCCTGCTGAGACAGCAGGGAAGGGATCTGAGGCAGGTGCCGTGGAGATAACTGCAACACACTGCACAGGAGGGGGTACCAGTGTTGGCGCGGCCAGTCTGGAGCAATCAAGATCATCCTTGGTTTGTCCCGTTTTACTTTTAGTAGAACCTTGGAGAGCAGTGGCAGTGGGGGGAAGGTGTAGACGGATAGTTTATTCCAGCTGAAGGACAGAGCATCCACTTTCCAGGCTTGTTTGTGGGGAGTCCTTGTGCAAAACTTGTCCAACTGGTAGTTCTGGGGGGAGGCAAATAGATCTATGTCTGGGCTCCCCCATTTGCTTGTCAACATGTTGAAAATTCTTTGTTCCAGTTTCCACTCGTGTGGGTCCATGAGGTTTCTGCTTAGTCCGTCTGCCAGTGTATTTAATTTTCCTGGCAGGAATTGAGCTTGTAAGTGCACTTGGTAGCTCAAGGCGGTGTTCCACAATGCCATGGCTAGTCTGCAGAGGGGGTAGGAATGTGCACCCCCCTGCTTGTTCATGTACCACATAACTGTGGTGTTGTCCGTCTTTACCATTAGTTGTCCTGGAAGAATGAAGTCCTTGAAGGCTGTCAGAGCATTCTGTACAGCTAACATTTCTTTTTGATTGATAAGTAGGTGCATTTGACTTGGGTTCCATTTGCCCTGAATGCACTTCCCTGCCAGGTGAGCCCCCCATGCATAGTCTGATGCATGTGTTACGGTTTGGGCGGCAGGGGGTAGTATGAATGGTAGTACCTTGTTTTGGTGGCAGGCTCTGCCCACCAGAGGAACTCTAGGCATAGGCAAGGTGTGATAGGAATCATAGTTTCCAGGCTGTGAAAATGTTGACTCCATAGGCTTTTTAGATACCACTGTAGTTTCCTCATATGCAGTCTTGCATATGGAATTAGAAGAATGCAGGAGGCCATAAACCCCAAGGCTTGCAGTATTTGTCTTGCAGATAGCAGGGTTTTTGTGGCCACTTGTTTCAAATAGGTTACCAAATGAATTTGCTTTTCTGGCTTGAGGTAAGCCATCTGGGAAGTTGTATTCAACCTTGCTCCCAGGAATGTAATTTGTTGACAGGGTACCAGTTGTGATTTATTTTCATTTATGGTGTACCCCAGACAAGTTAGAACCCTTTTTACAAACGCCAGACTATTCAAAAGTATGCCCTGGCTTTCTGCCTGAATTAGACAATCGTCCAGGTATGGGTATATTTGAATACTTCTTTGCCTGCAAAATGCAATAACTGGAGCCAGGCACTTTGTGAATACCCTGGGCGCAGAAGACAAGCCAAAGGGCAGTGCAGAGAACTGATAATGCGTGCAGCCTGCTTTTAAGCGTAGGTATCTTCTGCAAGATTCCCCCGATTGGGATGTGCGGGTATGCTTCTTTTAAATCTAGTGTTGCCAACCAGGCGTCCTTGCCTAGCATAGGAAGTAATTGGTGAAAAGTCAGCATCTTGAATTTTGGAATCTCCAGAAAGGTGTTTAGAGTAGACAGGTGCAGGATTGGACGCCATGATTTGTCTTTTCTGGGTACCAGAAAAAAGTCTGGAGTAGAAACCGTGTCCCTTTTCCTCTTCTGGTACCAGCTGAATAGCCCCCATGCTTAAGAGGGAAAGTACTTGTTTTTGAGCCTCTGCCCATTGATTTGGGGGCAAGTCTGGCCACCCATTTGGTGTTGGCAACGTTTGGAAATTAAATTAAATCTGTATCCCTGAGACACTATATTTAAAACCCAGTTGTCCTGGGTTATGAGTTCCCAGTTCTTTGCATGAAGAGCAATCTTTTTCCCAAAGGGGCGGTCAAAAGATAAGTGCTTGAGAATTTTAAAAGGAAGTCAAAGACCATTTTCCATAGGGAGGTGTCTACTTCCAGATTTGGAAGTGGAGGCCTCCCCATTGCTTAGTTCTGAGAGTCCTCTGGGACTGAAACCTAGGGTTTTGCTGTGTCTGGGTTTGGCTTGAGAAGACCTGGAAAGGACTAGAAAGGACCAATTCCTAGTAGGCCAGTGCCTACTAAATCTAGGAGGTTGTACTTGTACAAAATCTTTAACAGTTTGCATAGATTTAGCTTTAAATCTTCCATCTTTTTAAGAACTTCAGCCTTGTTGCCAAACAGGTGGTCCTGATTTAAAGGTGCATCCAACAATTTAGCTTTAACATGATCAGGTGAAGATTGCTCCTTAAGCCAAGCATGCCTTCTAACCACAGACCAAGTAACAGCAGCCCTGCAAGAGGCCTCTGAAGAATCAAAACCACATTGCAAAGTAGGTTTTCCAACTTATTCAGCAGAATGCATTAAGTCCTGTAAATCTTTATTTTCCACACAGTCAGGAATCAGCATAATTTTCTGTTTAAGCAATCCAATAACATGTTGTGGATGCATGAAATTGGCAGTCTAAAGCTCTGATTGCCAAGGTTGCAGAAGTATAAACCTTTTTACATCATCTATCCAGTGCCCTGGAGTCTCTACTATCAGAAGGGGTAGGATTTTTAGCAGTAGAAGCCTTAATGCCCTTGGGCCCCTGGGAAATAGTATCTGGATCTGTAACAGGATTTTTGAAAAGGAACTTGTGGAACTCAGGAACCCTGTAGTATCTGTCAGGTTTACTAGGAGCAGGAGGCAGGGAATCAGGGGCCAAACTGAATTCCGAGAAAACATCATCAACAATGTCTAGTACTGGAGGTATAGCCAAAGGCCTATGCTGAGGTAGAAGAAGGAAATCCCTAAACCTCTTTTCGGAAAATTCCTGGCTTTCCCAGTGAAAATGCTCCCTTAAAGTATTTAAAAGTTTCCCCAAAAGAAAAATCCTCAGGAGAGGAAGCAGAGGGAATATAATCCTCTGCATCAGAATCCTCATAAGTAGGTATGGACAAATTCAGGTCATCAGAAGAGTCAGAAGAAACAAAATCCTGATCAGAAGATTCATAATCAAGCTGAGCCCTAGGCCTCTTGGGGGGGGGGGGGGTTGACTACCCCTGATTAGAGTTTAGATCTTCAGCCATTTTTAACATTTGTTTTTTAGGCATAGGGGCCTGAACATGTGGCCTGGGCTTCGTTTTTTTAGACCAGGATCGAGATTTAGGCATTAGTAATGAAGGAGGTGTTGACTTAATATGCAAGTCTGTAGGCCTGAATACACCCTCAGAAGCCAGTGCCTTCACAGCGGCTCCAGAACCCATCCAAGGTAGAGACATCCGCGGGTTACATAGTTGAAGTATCTCTCGGCATACCGGACTCCAAATGGGTCTCAGTAGATGCTTGCGAATCAGAAGTAGCGGGTATCAGGGGCTGCGAAAGTATCTGGGAACTGGTGACTGGCTTAGGAGAAGCGTCGGCAGTTTTGGACCTCGGTGGCCTGTCTCTGTCTTTATCTTTGCGTTTTTTCGGAATCCCGGTAGTCGGATGACTAACAGACATTTCTGGATAATTAAACCGAGAACAGAAATATTTAGAGGCAAAAATATACAGACAACGGATAGTGCGCTGATTAAATAAGGCGCAAAACCGACAGCAAAATACGTCGTGGTCAGGGCCTAGGCAAGGACCACAGTACGAATGAAAATCTTTATGAGGTATTTGCTTTCCACAAGTAATGCAATTATTAACTTTTACTGACATCGGTAAGGAGCAAGAAAAAAAAAAAAAAAGTTTCCCCAACGGGGTACTTCGCTTTAAGTTGAAGACTTCAGTTCTGAAACTCGAAAACGAAAATTTCAGGAGTCGGCCGACCGGCACTTACGAACTGCTTCTGCTTCGGGCACCGCACGGCAAGAAAGACTGATGTAATGGCGTCTGCTGTATGTTTTATACCCCTGACGACCTGATGTCATGGAAGAAGGGACAGCAACCAACGCAGGACCCAAGACATTGTTAATCAGGCCGACTGAGAGCAACCTGCAAGCAGATTACCCAAATGTAATGACTGCAAAAGTGAAACATGAAGAACATCTGCATCTACTCTTTGTTGAGTGAAAAGTCACCCCCAGCAATTTGATATTGTAGTAGTAAACTTGGGGAAGCAGCCATAAGAACTGATCAGTATACAGATGGGTAGAGTCTTCACCAAGAAAAACAGATAGTGAGAGCCTACAAACTGCAGTGATGCAAATCATCTGTTCTTCAGCCATCAAGTACTGAAACCATATTTAGTGCACTTGAATTGTCAGTGTGCAAAGTGGAGTGGATTAGACTATCCTGCAGCTCAGCTCTGTCTGAAATAACAAGCTCAGCTGGGGGGGGGGGGGGGGGGCAAGTGTAAACTGCCTGCATCGAAATGCAAACTATCTTATATTAAATGCACACACAAAAAAAATAAATAATGAAGACAAAGGTACTCTTGTGGCCAAGTACAAATTTGGTAACTTCGGCCACTGTACATGATGTGCTCTCACCAACAGACATTTTTATTCTTAATCTAGACTGATCACCTGTTAAGTATGCCACTTTTGCAAACACAATTCATACCTATTGGTCATCACAGATCTTGATGGGACAGAGTTCTGCATTATGCTTACAATAAAGCGCATTTTTTTTTTGTTTGTAAAATGCACACCCATGTCTACTTGTCTCTAAGAACAGTGGTTTTCTGAAACTGTAGCTGAGGATAAAGATTTTGTTTTCTTTCTCTGTACAAACAAGGTCATCTTACTTCAGGTTTCTTTAGGTACTGTTAAGAAGACACTTAAATGGCAAAAAGCACAGCAACAAAAGAATGAAGTGAAAAAATACGTTAGGTGGTGGGGTCCATCACCACTTAAATATTAAGTGAGCATAAAATGCTAGTATACTGAACTTCGTATGTTAGAACACTGAGCAAGAACTCTAAAGTACTTAAGATTAGGTACTGCTGATGCTAAACAAAACGGGATGACCATGTACAAGTTTTGACTTTACAGAAATCGTGCATAAAATGAGGAACTTTGCAACAACAGCTCCAAGTACATGACAAGAGGAAAGAGCCGATCCCAAACATATACGAGACAAGTACTGGAGCAGTATTGTTTCGTCTTGCAGCTCAGAGACTGAAGACTAGACAGGCATGGTCAAAGTTCATGGTGTATTACCTCTGAACTTAACTGTCTGCTGAAGTACTGCTATTCTAATATTCAGCTTGTGATACCAGTGCCTGCAGCTCTTTTAAGTTGCATAAAGATCTGGCCTCCCGTTACCATAACGTTTTAAAGTAATAGCTTGCACAACAGAATAGACCATCTCCTCAAAGTACAGCAGTAATACAAAATGGGTGACAGCACAGCCACTGCAATGGTGCCCCTCAAATGAACCTCTCAAGGTACCTGGAAATGAACAGCACTGATTTAATACAACTGAACAGATCTTCTGAAATTACCTTTGACAAATTACCTATAAAGCCCTGAAGGACTACTTCTGTCTAAACATCTACCTGTAACACTGCCATGTGGACACTTGGTTCAGCCTTTGGCTCTGCTGCTACTGGAATATGTATACTTAGCTCTGCCTCGGACAACTCTGGACTGCAACTTCTGCGTACACAGTTTCACTTCTGATATTTCCACACTCAGCTTATAAAGCCTCAAGCTCAATTACTAGCTTTGTCAAGGTCTCTGGCTGTAAACTCTTAAAATGGACACATGGTTCTGCTTCTAGTACGCCTAGGACTGTGGCTATTACTTCAAAACAAGGCACTATTTCAGATAAAATTTCAGTACGACAGTTCTCACCTCCCACTTCTGGTAAATCTGACTCATTTGGGCACATGATGCAGACTGGTGCTTTTAACTGCTGCGATGAAAGTGGACGCATTTAGCAGGGTAATTGGGTCGGAACACAGTACTGTCTCTGATGCTTCTCCAGTTTTAGCTGGCATATGGAGACATAGTAATACATCTCTTAATACCCCACTATAATAATGCCCCTCATCTCTCACAGATACTTTAAAACCTCCCATTAAAACTACATTCCAACAAATATCAACTCAAAAGCAGAATATCATTATAGAAAAGGGTTTATGTAGGTTTAACTCCACTGCAAAGCAATATTAGTCACCACAATCAGAAGCCATTACAGCTGCTGCAGTTTTCAAGCATAAATTACTTTAAGCCAGGAGGTCTTCCAAATCACTAGCACAGTTTCTGCAGAAACCATTTCTGTCTACAGTAAGTAAGTAATAAAAGCTTAAAAAAGCTCTGCTCAACAACAGCATACTTACTCAGCCAAAACAAAAGAAATCCTGACCTAGTGACCCACAAATTGTAGGTGGTTTGACGCTCCTCATAATTAAGGCAGAGAGAAGCTCCAGACGTGCCTCAAAATTACACAGGTGGTCATCAGGTTTTAGGGTAACATACAATTACAGCGCTGTTAGTAAATGAAGAGCACTCGCAAAAAATGATGAGCTATGCAACTTGGGTCTCTTCAGCTGACTCCTGCTCAATTATGCCCTATACTTAGGTCTCTCAACCATTCTGATCAAATGTGAAACACGAGTGACTGATCAAGGACACAAGTCCTCTATACTGAAGAAAATAATCCTTCAAATGGATAAGAAAGCCTTCAGAGCCTTTAACCATACAAAATGTGATCTGTTTAACAAGGCTGTGAAACGGCAACTGAAGCAGCCTGCACACAAACTTTAGTAACAAAAACTATCAAGTTAAATCAGAGAGAGGGAGGAGTATGCCTGTAAAATCTAGCATCATTTTCTATGCCATTCTGTGAAGATAATTTAGTCCTTCGCTTGCCTTGATGACTATTAGCTACATATTTATCTATCCAGAAAAAAAGCTACACCTACCAATCCCCAACCTCTATATTCTGAACCCTTTCAGAGAGATTTATAATGAAAACCTTGTTGCTTTTGACATTCCTTGGTTATTCTGAGAACTTCTTGGGAATATGCCTAAATCATGTGAAGGCTGAAACAAGAGTCCTTCTCGGAAAAAGGTACCGCATTAATGTGAAGGATTATAGCACAACAGTAGATATGTGAAAGACAGACTCCAAACAATACAAATGTTCTCCCACTGTCCCCATTTTTGGATTGGTCTTCATTCTGTACAAACTCAATTTGTGCTGGTACACTAAAACTTGCTAGTTAGTTATTGCACCAAGGATAACACACTATAATGGTGGTGGTACAGGGGGCAGGCACCAGTTGCTGGCAAAGGGATTCCCCACGCTGATATCATCACTAACCTCCCTTTCATCCAACTGCAGGAAAATCTGCAAAACATCAGAATTACCTAGCAGCATCTTACTAAGCTAGACTTTGTTATTAACTAACAAAATCGGTTACCATGACATTTGCACCCATCACAGGCTAGCAAATAATCTTAGCATAACAATAAAACACACCAGATGGCCCAGCCCCACAGTATCCCATCAGAAGTACCTGGTTATGTTTTTTCATCAACAGTTCACATTTGCTCAGTATACAGAGCTTATCACAACTAAAATCCATCTAAAACTGCACCCACCACCTGCTCCAAGGGGAATGGGGGGGGGGGGGGGGACTGCAATGCATACATTAATATCCAATCTGAAATACTGCTCACCTGTCAGAATGTAACAGTAAACTCTGGCCAAAACACAAACATCGTACAGAATGTAGCCAACAAAATACAAATCATTACTTCAAGACCAGCTTTAAGCCAGCTGGGCCTACTTAGCCTAACAGGGCCCTGGGTCTAGGTTAGGGCAGGGTAATTATGCTTTACATGGTCCAGATATTTGCCTGAGAGACACTACACCAAAGTGCACAGCATTTTCCTACTGGTAGTCCTGCTTCTGTAGTACTTGCAGTTCTTATTAGTTCAGCAGACATTTCCAGTCATGAACTGCACTACTAGCCAGTCCAGTCTTAATTACAACAACGTCACACCTCATGTATAGCCAAACTGTTGGCCACTCATGCTCCAAAGTAGTTCGCTGCCATTCCAGAGTGCTCAGCGGGGTTTTCAACCCAAAACTAGTCAGATTAATCACCTGGTTTAGTAAACCTCTCCAGTTACTGTCTCTGAGGATAGTATGATCAGGTATAATTTAAAAACTACTATGTTTTATTTTGCATTTCTTACTGACATGGGTTATGTGTTAGCTTATTTGGTGCCTGCGAGGGTTAGGACTTTGGGAGAGGAACAATAGAAGAGGCTAGACAAAGGGGTAATCAGAGATTCCAATAGTTTACTTCCAAGTATATGGTTTTATTTTTAATACACATTAATAGCACATATTCCTGAAACCTAACCTGAAATACTCAAGTACATGAAGCCAGCTGGTGGACAGAAGTTGGGGGTAAAAGACAGAAGTTGTTAGCTGACTGGTCCTATCAAACTGGTCCAACGTAGGCCCTACAATTGCTAAGACTATCCCTTGCATCGCCTCAATCTTCCCAATGATGACATTACTCAATTTCTTTAAAGGCAACAAGTCTCATAGCAACTGTTAGGGCAACCCTTCAACTGAACAACCTAACCTTCAAACTCTTAACCATTAAATATGGTCATCCTTTTGACTCAAAACTCCATCAGCATCCAATAGCTTAACTCTTTCATTCATCCAGTGAAGAAGCCTGCTCTCTCATTTGATCTCCCATTAGCAAGGTTGCAGGTGAGAAGACATATATAAAGTTCGTCCAGCAACTAAATGTATCCCCCCACCCCACCCCACGGTAGGATGCCCAACGTTTAGACTGCTTTCACTAAACAATTCCTGGAACATCTGCAAAAATACAAACATACCTGACTAGATACTGCACCTACCTACCTAAATGTATTTATTTTATTTGAATTTAACTGGTATACTGCACTGATCACAAATGATCCAATTTCTGTCTCAGCCAAAGGGAAAATTTAATTAAAATGGGGCCAAATTTATTTATCTAACATTTGTTAACCGGGAAAGTCCAACTTGAAACTAAGCCAATTTTCAGCGGAGGCCTGGGGAGAAAGGCTCCAGATGTATGTCTTTGTAACGTGGGAAAACGGAGCACCCGGAGGAAGCCCACACGAACGCAGGGAGGACATGCAGACTCCACACAGAAGGCACCTCAGCAGAGAATCGAACCGGAGAACCTCTTGCTGTGAAGCAACAATGCTACCACAGAGCTGTCCAAATAATATACAAGACTGCCTAGTGGTCGGCCTGAAAACAAGACTTGTCAGCCTCCCGCACCCTTACAGACGCAATTCAGTATCTGCCTCAAAACAGACTTCCTGCTAGATGAATGCAGGCAGAAACAGAAATTCCCCTACACAAAGGTGGAGCCCCAACAGGCCCTGGTAATTATAAAACCATAAGCTTTTAAAGCTTCATCTGTGAGTCAATGGAAGGGATCATTATGAAAATAAGAATATAGATAACCTACAGACACCAGAGTCATGCCAGTTTAGATCTGGCAAGGGAAAATTTTGCCTACTTAATCTGGTCAACTTCTTTGAAAACTTTAGAGCAACGATGGATGACGGTAAATTAGTACACACCATATATATATCTAAACATCATCCCACACTCAAGTATCCCAGATAAACTCACAGAACTAAATGCAAATCCCTAGGTAACTCTGAGCAGCATACGGACTTGAAAATAAACTCCAGGAAATAAGGGGTGGGTGGCTCTACCTCTCCAAAAGGCTCCTCATTCGTATTGTACCCCAAGGTTCATTCCTGGGGCTAGTACTCTTTGGCATTTACTTCTCAAAAAAAGTTAATGTTAAAGGTTTGTGGAAGATGAAGTTTAAACTTTCCAGAGGACACCACAATCCTCCAAGGAGGGCCTCTTCTAAACAAAAAGCTACTGCTAAACCCATGAAATTAAATAAAATGCTAAGAAATGTATAATTATATTCTTTGGAAAGTATGACTGCCCTTGTAATGCTCAAATTGAAAATAACACGTTTGAAAGCTGATCCCTAGTCAGGGGATTTGA
The DNA here is from genome assembly GCF_019279795.1 of Protopterus annectens. NCBI lineage: Eukaryota > Metazoa > Chordata > Ceratodontiformes > Protopteridae > Protopterus > Protopterus annectens. The sequence goes on along the minus strand of NC_056736.1, from coordinate 716,672,843 downwards.
GAACCTATATAGACAAACTGTCTGTTGTTCACCATATAGCCTCTATTGTTAAGGAAATTCTTTCACTGCACAGCTTATATCTAAAGGTAGGGCATTCAGGTCCAGAGATGTAATCATTCCACTGTACTCCGCACTCACTAGGCCAACCAATGAGTATAGTGCCCCTTTTGGTACGTTCACACACTTGCACAACTGGAATGACCACAATGCTAACTCATTAAGAAAAAGGGCCTAAATCATAAAAACTATGCAGACCCATCTCAAAGCCTTGTCCCTCTTATTACACAGACTACTGATAGGTGACTTCTACCTCTCACACACAGCCTCAACAGACCCTAGCCAGTCAGACTAATTAAAAATTTGTAAATCCAGTGGTGACAAACCCCTACTCAAGGGAACTCTGTTTCTTCTGCAACATAAACAGAACATGTTGGAGAAACAGCTGTACAGAATTCTGCTTTTATGAAACAGTGGTCAAGAAGTACTTCCCTGTCCAAATTACTTACAGTTAGTAAGATAGTTAAGTAACAGGTTTGGGTAACCACATATTCAGTCCCAGTTTGGTTCCCTGGTCCCTCATGGATAGGGAGGACATATAACTGTCCCAACATTTCCTTGTTAAGCCCATATATCTACAGGATAAAACAAGGTGATACAAGGCTAAGCTTCTTAAAATGCTCACGTCAATAACTTAGCACTTTTATAGGTTCATAATTTTCAGTGGTGTTTGCCAAGTAGTACAATGAGATACAAAGTATATAAAAAGAAAGCAAGTAAGTATATTTCTACACATTCCACAGACAATTACACACATGACAAAAAGTGACAACTAAGTGGGGCAGTGCGTCAGAGGTTACAACAGAAATTAGATGGAAGGAGAATTTGAAAGGCAATGAGATGTACAGAAATTAGGTTTGGTTACCAAAGATACGGCAACTGCACTTAGCAAGTTCCTAAATAGGAACTTTTAGCTGTGGTGGAATCTGTGGTAAGACCAGGTTTAAGATGGAAAAGGAGGGACTAAGTTCGAGTTCAAGAATAGGGAAGCAGTGGTCCGTGCAGTGTAGTCTGTTTTGAGGGGAGGGGGCTTAAGCTGTAGGTGCTAAGTGGGCTTGACTTCTGAGGTTGTACATGATGATGATGCATCTCTTACAAGTTTAGCAGCCAAGTGAGAGAGTGGCCGAGTTTTAACAGTTAAGAGCATAGCACGTAAGTTCTTTGTTTCACAGGTAGCCGCTTTCCTTTTTCCAATGTTTTGGGAAACGTGTGACGAGTCTGCAGTTTTTAATGGCGATGGTTTAAATGTGTGTAAAGTTTCTTTTTTAAGCAAATGCTATTACAAGGAGACCACACTCCAGTTGAGGAGTAGAATGCTTTTACCATTTGTTGTTTTGAAAACCTTGACCAGAAAGAGGAGTATTTTGCTGGCCCAGAACTGGTGTCTCAACATTCTTCTTTGTATTTTCCAAATGGAGACCAAAATTAAAAGATGAATCTAGCCAGATATTTAAATAATTTAGTATTTCCTGTTGCGACAAAAGATTTACAGAGGGTTAAAAGGTGCTTTGTCAAGCTTTTGCTCGATCCTGAACAGTACAGATTTTGCTTCGGATGAATCCCAGATGGCACAGGTTTTGTTTTGGATGAATTAAGAAGTTTTTTAATGATCCATAGGATAAGAGAGGAAATCTGCTTGAAGTTCTTGCTGCAGTACCAAGAGGGATTGATTTGAGGAGAAGAATACAGCGTTATCAACAAAAGTAACGGAGGAAAGTGAGGCAGATCAAAGGGTAGCATGTTAATGTTGGCAGAGAATAGGAGGGGGAAAGCAGAGAACCTTGTGGAACACCTTTCTGAAAGTGAGCCGATGGCGAGATTGAAGAGCAGACTGATGATAAAGTGCCAACCTGAAAGAGGATTACGAAAGCAGGAAATTACATCTGTACACAGACTTTTGTCCGTGCCTTGGAGGATTTAAGTTACTAACAGAAAATCATTTTTAAGAGTCGATAAAGTTGGTCATGTGTGGTGATCTGACCAGTGTTTAGACAAGACAGCTGGGTATTGATTTTTTTCTACCATTTTTCATAGTGTGGGGGAGAGTAGAGATTGCGCAATAGAGACACTTTGGTGGGGTTTGACCGTTAAGGAAATAGATTTACTTACTCCTTCCAGGGATATTTGATATGGTGTTTTGTGCTAAACAGACTGTACATGCAGGATAAGTGCGGAGATGCAGTCGCTGCAGTAATAAATAAACAAGGTCATCTAAGCCACTAGGACCAACCATATCTCTTCAAAAAAATGTTTTTTCACCGTCTTTACTTCTAATATGTGTAACATAAAATAGGATGATGCATGTCCCCCATTTGTCAGTCAGAAGAAAGACTGGTCATTAGTCCCCAAGCCATACAGCTATATGTCCCATTTTAGAGCTTCACATTTCATTTTTGCAATGGAATAAAGGAAGACCGAAGCTCTGTAAACCATTCCCAGCATTTCCACATGCCTTTTTGGAATGTGATAAGGCTACTTATAAGTAAACCAACCTGACACTTCCGCAAGCTGAAAAACTCCTAAACGTGTATCCCATAGGTGACTGGCTCTGCCAACTGCCTCTTAAAATTTCTTAGAATGCTCACAGAAAACCCTCCTATGAGCAGGATATTCAGAATGACTTGGCAGAGCTGATGTTGGAAATACGAAAACCTCAGCCACAACCACCTTGCATAAACATTTACCAGTGGCTGCTGCCACACCAGCACAAATCTAGCAACACATCCCATCTACAAATGCCGTACAATGGTCTCGGTCAGACAGACAGATCTCGGATTGTGGAGTTAAGCGATACCAGCTTCTTCAGTCCTTAAGCCACAAAGAACAATTACAAACAGGACAGTGAGAGAAATAATGAGGCATCCCAAGACCCAATGAGGCAGAGGGCACCTTCAGGTCAAACTTGTCTCAAGCACTGCACTTCATATTTTTGAGCACACTACCACGTTTGTGAGCACACTACCTACCTGGGTGTTAAACTGAGAAGTATATATTGCAAAAAAGTAACTTGAAACCACCACGATTTTCAAAACAGTTAAAAAAAAAAAATCCTGAATTCTGAACTTTGCCGAATATGTCCTTCACCCACACACAGCACATAATCACTACTCTCCAAAATCCTAACTTCTTATACATACTGTACCTCCATACCTCCCTCAGAGAAGCCCTCACAGAGAACAAGTACAAAGGTCCTACGAAAGGTAAAAAAGGTAATGTCCCACCACGCTTCATTTTCTAAAAGAGCAGATTCATGTCAAACTTGATGGTATACATGGGTAACATTTGAAAAGTCAGGTCTTCCTATAAGGAGTCCCAAAATACTGAGACTGAATGCTGAAAAAAAATGGACTTGCATATACTAAAGTCCAATACGATAATTTCTCAGAATATTTCCTTTCCTCTGACGTACAACCTTTGAGTTGGTATACACAAATGTGGGGGCTTGCTGTCATACAAAAAAAAAAAAAAAAAGTTTAAATGAGAACAGCAAGTTCAAGATCTGCTCTTCTGCATTTTTCGTCTTTTTTTCAGCGCATCAGCACTCGGCATTTCAAGTGCCAACATTTCAACAGGGAGATGGTATGTACAGCCCTTGTGGCATACTAGAATTTTTAGTGGAAATACGTAGATTGTAAGTTATCTTGAAAGTCCACTAAGGTATTATTAAATGCTAACACCATACTTTTGACAAACACCTTTACTCCCACCTAGATCCATGGATGCCAAAGCAGATATATCTAACAAGGAAGTAGTGCACAACTACTGCAGGTCATCTACCGCACATTTTACCCTGCTTGGTTACTTCAGATGTTGCTCATACTTGCTGGGGTGGAGATTTTTCATACTAAGACAGACCAAGCTTACCCTCCTGTAACATACATGTACTGTGTATATAGGATGTCCTGGATCTTTAAAAACAAAATAAATCCTTAGAGTGAATCATGTTGACTGGGACTGGGTCTTCAGTTTGGCGTGGAAGCATTTTGTGCATTCAATGCACCTATTGCCATCCTTAGTTAACCAAGATCTTTCTCTTGCATATCTGAAACAGTATCAGAATAGAAAAAGCAAAACATTTCGGAGAAATGTCAGAGCCTGAAATAAAATGAGCTGAAGCATAAAGCCTCCAGTGTGGGTGTGGTGGGGGGCTCTTCAGTGGCATGGGGTTTCCTGCGTGAATGCACCTCAACTGCAGGCCTGAGTAACGCTTGGACATGAAAGCTTTCCAGTGCGTTACTGCCATTTCTCTTCTTTCTCCAGATGTGGATGGAAACTTGCAGCTCAGCTAAACTGCTCGGCCATTCTAAATTTCCTACTTGTACAAAACCACTAGATTTACTCTGCTCTGGATCAGTTTTTTAATACATTCCTTCACTTTTTAGCTCAAAATAAAAGCCCTACCCTGCATCTAACAAAGCCTCTAAAGATGAGTAGGAACCTCCAAGACAAAAATGGAAGCCCTAGATCTGCTGTTTTAATATGCATTTTAGTGTAAGTGGCCCTAGGGACAAACTAGAATAAATCCAATTTGCAATATTTCTTCAGGTTCCAGGCAAATAAGCCATAATAGATTTAACACTTTTCTTTTACAGAGACAACAGACACGCTTTCAGCATTAAAAAGTTATTTCCGGGTTTAATGGCAAGTCAAAAAATAAACTACCTTATGTGCAATATATATTTTTCACTGGAAATCAAGGGTTCCATAAAGTTATTAATGCTTATGTAACCGAATTAAAACACTGACCATACCACTGAATCCATTGGCTTGTAGGACACCTTAATAAGGGGCAGAATGCTTTCTGGCATAAGAAACAGACACAAAGAGTAGACTATTATGAAAAGCCAACTTAAAATTGGAAATAAAAAAAAAAAAAAAAAAAAAGCTGTTAGAATACACAATACAGTAATGAGTTACTAAAGATTGGTAACCACTGCATTCACATTAAAGTGTGATTTTACCTTACCTACGACCCTACAAGTTGATCCCAGTCAGCAAAGGTTAGGAACAGATTATTTGCAGAAAGGCGGACCAGACTTGTGCATCCACAGCATTAACAAATGCACAAACTTACTGTTGTAAGAAAGAAATCCTAGCAATTGTACTCTGTTGTCAGAGGATCTAGAACTGTTTGAAAACTATACCATCATGGGAACCACGGGAAGATGAAGACACCAAGTCTTGTGACCATTACACCTTGCCAGTTCCTAGTCTAGACTCTACTTGCCCTCTCAGGGAGGAATACATTAGTCAAGCCCATGGTGAATTTATGAAAATCCATTCAATTTTTCAAGTCCCATATGAAGGAATATAGTGTATCATAATGCTTTATCTGCAAGGGGAGTCTAATCTAGAGGTGAGGGAGACCCTGACTAGTGAATCTCTCTCTCCACCTTGGTTTTACTGATCTGCTGAATCAGGTGTAGATAACGTGTTCTGATATTTCTGGGACTGTTTGACTTTTGAAGGTACAAGAGATCCTGGAGTACTGGACTTCTAACTGCTAGGAAGGTAAAGCAGCCCACAAGACACATAAAAAAGGGACAACATTTTTTTTTTCTGGTAGCTTAAGGATTTTAAGCCCATGATCCTCTTTTCAGGAACGTCTGGGGCATTTCCAATTGCTTGACATGTCTGGGGAGGTACATACCAAAGGGGCATTACATTCTGTAATTGGTCTGATGAGTACCGAATACCATGGCACAACATAATTTAATTCTGAATGACATTTCCTTGGTGATCAGCTGTGCCAAGTAGAAGAATTTCCTGACAAACATTACTAAATGATGAAAGGAGAGGGAATTTTCTACCCAGATTGACCATACATTTTCTAAGTAGTGCATTATCAATGCAATATGCTGCAGGAATGGTCTGTCTGTTAAATGTGATAATGTTGCAGTTTTTTTTATTTATTATTTAAGCCCATTCTAAATATGCCAGGTGTTTATAACCAAGTTCCTGCTGTAATGCTTCTGTGTCAGAGGGGAAATCTGACAATGATTTCCAATTAGCAGTTATTCACAAACGTGGGCAGCTGTAGATCTTGGGTTTTAGTCTACATCAGAGAAATAAATACTGAACAAAAGCAATCCCAGCACTGAGCCTTGACTAACATTACTGGTCACATTCTTTTTCTCGGACGCTGCCCCTGCCATCCTCACTGCGTGGGTTCTTTTACTCAATTTGTTACCCATCTTACCACAGAGTAGAATGTGAAATTTACCAATTAATGTTGGCAATGAGGATGGTGTCAAACAGCTTGGCCAAATAAAGTTAGACCGTGACTGCTGTCATCAGCTTGTGCTACCTCTATGTAGAAGGGGTTTACCAGGTTCATTAGACAGAATCTACCCTTTAGAAAAAATACAGTTGTGTACACGTATCATCACAAGTGGTGTCCCACAGGGCTCGGTCCTTGGCCCCCTATTGTTCGGCATCTACTTCTCAGAAGTACAGGCCAACATGGGAGGACTTTGGCTGACAAAGTTTGCAGACGACTGCAAACTGGGAGCCATAGTGGAAAGTGCATCGGACACGGACATCCTTCAGAAGGGACTCACGGAAACAGATAGCTGGTGCCAGAGCCATGGCCTGAAGTTAAATGCCAAAAAATGTATAGTCATACCCTTCGGGAAAAACAAGGTAACCCCAAGCTACCATACAGGTGGCAATCCACTAAGCACAGACGAGGTTATCAGGGACCTGGGGACCCAGGTTGACAGTGGCCTTTCTTTTGACACTCACGTTGCTAAAGTGGTTAGAAAGACCTTCTACATTGCCCACCTGATCATGAAGGGATTCACATCCAGATCTAGTGAGGTCATTGTTCCCCTGTACTCTTCACTTATCAGACCAATGATAGAGTACAATGCCCCATTCGGGATGCATCTCATGCGACATCTGCAGCAATTGGAGAGACCCCAAAAGTTCCTCACCAAAAGGATAAAGGGACTCAAAATCTGTCATATGCTGCCAGATTGAAGAAACTCCAGCTCTATTCAGTTGCATACCATCTGCACAGAGGTGACATGTGCCTGACATACAAGGCCATGTCCAACCCGGAATTAATGGACATACTCCACCTCAAAAAATCCAAATCCACCAAAACCACTAGAGCAAGCGACTTAAACCTTAGCACGGATATAAATAGGACGTGCTGGAGGGATAGATTTATCACTCAGAGACTCCCTATGCTGTGGAATAAAATCCCGGTCCATGTGAGGCAGAGCACCTCGCTGGCTCTGCTCAAGAGAAATCTTGACCTGTGGATGGGAGATCGTAGGTTTACCCCGGGAATCATCTCTGTGTCACTGCTGGACAGAGGCACAACAAACTAATGGGTACAGTATTTTTTCATATAAGGGGTGGCGTAAGCCAAAAAACTTTGGGCTAGGCTTATAAATGCCTTAGGGCAGATAGCCTAGTATAAACCTATGAACCTATAAATGTAGAAGTTAGAATGTATTCACTGTTGCAGTCATCACACTTGGGTTATTTGCCTGCAGGTAGCCCTCAGTCGGCCCGAATACCAGAGTCTTGGGATTTCTGCGTCGGATGCTGTCACCTCTTCCATGACGTCAGGGGTATAAAACATGCAGATGCCGCCATTACATCAGTTTTTCTTTCCCCAAATGTCAGGAGCCCCCAAAATAGGAAGCTATTACAAGGTGTGGAACACCTCCAGTAAAAAGTAAACACCCCTGCCATAAAAGATGGCCATAAAGAGGATACGTAGAAAGGATAGAGAAATCCAGGGGGCTGGAGGGAGGGGAAACAAGGACTACAACAGTGAATACACTCAAACATCTGCATTTATGGTAAGTGTACAAAACTGTACTATGTTCTTCGTGTTTCACTGCTGCAATCATCACACTTTGGTTGATTCCCAAAGCTGAGGAAGGGTGGAGGCAGTCAAGAAGTGTTAGGGCTGGCTAGTAGGCCTTGTAAGACTGCTGTATCAAATCCAGCTCTGGATTTGGAAAAAAATAGGCAAGTGGTAATGCTTGGTGAAGGTGTGCACAGAACTCCAGGTTGCAGCTTCCAGGATGTCTCTGGTAGGGTGCCCCCTGAAAAATGCTGTAGAGGCTGACGGGGCTCTAGTGGAATGAGTTCTGATCCCCAGAGGGGTAGGTTTTCCATGGTGCTTGTAGCAGAAATGGATGCAGTGTGCTATCCATTTGGAAATGGTTTGCTTCGAAATGGCCTTGCCCTCTTGCCCCTGTAGCAAAGCCGACGAGCAGCTGGTCAGATTTTCTGAAAGGCTTAGTCCCCATCAAGGTAGAACCTGAGCTGTCTGTGCACATCTAAGGAGTGCAGGATCCTTTCCCCTTTATTCTGAGGATTAGGGAAAAAGGTTGGCAAATTGATGGATTGGTTTAAAGCCACACTGGATACCACCTTTGGCATAAAGGAAGGGTTAGTACCGAGGGAAACCCTGTCAGCATGGAAAATAATGAAGGGCTCCAATGCCATTAGTGCCTGCTACTCAGACACTCTTCTTGCTGAAGTAATAGCTAAAAGTAAGGCCGTTTTCCAAGAGAGGAATTTTAACTCTACTGAAGCAGCAGGTTCAAAAGGGGGAAGTGTGAGCTTCTCCAGTACAAAGTTAAGGTCCCTGGTCAGGGTGGGAGCTCTCCTATGGGGCCTTAAATTGTTAGCTCCTCTCAGGAACGGTTTGATGAGAGGGTGAGAAAAGAGAGGTGGCTCAGTATTATGAGTTGAGATGGCAGAGGCATGAATCTTAATGGATGAGAAGGATAGGCCTCTGTGGAGCATCCCTGCTAGGTAAATAAGGATATGAGGCAAGGTTGGCACAGCTATGTCCTTTCCTTGAAACCGACTCCAAGAACAATATCTTTTCCACTTTTCAGCATAGGATTTCCTAGTACTAGGCCTTCTGGCCTCAAGGATGATGTCCAGCACCCGTTTGCTGAGGGATGCTGGTTGTGCCTTTAGGGGATAAGCCAGGCTGCAAGGTTTATGGTTTGCAGCTGTGGATGCAAAATCTGCCCCTCCTGCCAAGACAACAGGGAAGGCTTAAACTCTGAGCTTTGGCCGGCTAAGACCTACCTGCAATTAACTGGACATATAAGTGAATTTAAGTAAATCTTTATCTGCACTTTATTCAAATACTGCATTTAAATTGATTTATTTGTGCTGCATTAAATACTATCTAGCTGGAAGTTGTGGCTCTGTTTTTTTTCAGTTAGTTCCTCACCCACCCTGCTTTTGTTTTGGTGTTAATCTTGGTGGCTTTGAAACTGCCCGCACCTCTTGTTAATTTGCATTTGGATACTCCTCCTGGGCCCATCTCATTTGCTGACAAAAAAAAAATTGCACTTTATTCAACTGCTTTCACAATATTTATACGTTTCTTCCTACTTTATTTTGCTTTTGCATCATCTGAAAAGTACTCAATTGTATTTATTACTGCTTGGTGTAACTATCATTTTAAGCCTTTTGGTTTAAGCACTTGGGCTTCAGACCAGTTTTAGATTAGGAAGGTTTGTTGTCTGCACTGTTGTGGCAGGACAGGTAGCTTACATCCTTCTAAGTTGGGAACTGCTGATTGAGGGCTCAGTGTCTGTTATTCTAAAAGTGTATTAGTTCTGGTACTTGGGCGTCAGGCCAGTCATTTTACATTAAGAAGTTTTGTGGTCTGCACTCTTGTGGGAGGAGAGGCTGGACTCTGCCCTTCTGAGCTGGGAATTTCTGGTTAGAGGCTTACAGTGCCTGCATATTTGAACTGTTTCTTACTGAAATTGGTGTGCATTGTTTGCGGTCGCATAAACTAGATTCAGGCCTGCTGAATCTAGCTTTGTTTGAATAACCTGAGCACTAATCCAGGCCTTCTTATTGGAGAAGGTTCTCCTGCACCCCAGTGGCAGGAGTGTGCAGTTAGAACTTGTCTGACTGAAGACTACAGGAGCAGGGCTCAGTTTTGAGATTTTTTTACTGGTTAATTGGGTAATTTGTTTAAAAGCCTTTTCTGATTGACTGTAGTCAAGTAAAGCTGTTTTTAAGTGTATTTTTTACGGTTTTTGCCTTATCTTTTCAAAAAAAAAAAAAAGTCCTTGTTTCCCTCCTTTCCAAGCTAGTATAGTCCAGTTTTCAGGCTATTGCTCAATTCAGGGCCGTGTTACATGTTTCTGAGCTGCCCATACCTTACTTGGATAGAAGGAGGTTTCTCTGTTCACCGGGGAGAGAGGGAGCTTTGAGCAGCCATCTGTTCCAGCCCAGAAGTTAGTAGTTTACAGGCCATTTTGGGCTAATTTCCATCTCTTTCATTTCCCTGCTGTAAAAACTGCGTTTGCATAGTTTTGCACGTCCGGGCAGCGCCAGTTAGCTAGGGCTAAATTATTCCCGGCTCCACCAAGTCTCCTCTTCAGTTTTTCCCTTGAAAGTAGTCTAACTCTCAACCTAAGCACTTAAAAAGCATCCTACCATCCAGCACTTGCTCAGACCCAATAGCAAGCACTAATGTACCCAGACACTTGATTGCCCAGCAGGGCAAGGCTCATTATTCACCCCTCACCAACCAAGCAACTAAGCAGCTCACCCTGCTATTCAGGCATGACCAAAGGGCAATTTCAGGAATACTCTCTAGTCCAGCTGGTGAACCTGGGTATACTGAGGCAATGTTACAACTGCCTCATGTACACAGACAACCCTCTCCTCCTACCACAAAACATTAACATATGCGAGAGCTGCAATTACATAGCTAAACTGGAGGCTAAGCTCTCTCCATCAAAGACTGGAACAGGCAGTCATGAGGAGAAGGTTAACACTTGCACCACACCTCCAGCCTCACATAGATACACTAAACCAGCACTGGCAAAAAATACACATAAACAAAATCATGCTCGGAGGCTCTAAATAAAAACCTGCAAAAGCATCAGACACCTCCAACAAAGCAGACACCCAAAAAACCTGCACCTCCCGTCACAAACCAGACAACACAAAAATCAGTGTGCTGCACAATCACAGCCCTTAAGGCGAAATAAGATACCTAACACACTAGTAATAGGCACATTGACATCCCACTCACTAGGCTGGACAAGGAGAAGGTTATTGTTAGCTGCCTGTCGGGAACCAGAAACCGCCACATAACACAAGCACTCAGGTCACTCCAGAACAAGTACAAATATGACTCTGTCATTGTTCATGTTGGTGTGAACGACCCAAGACATACCTCCCTCGACTACACGAAGAGAGACATGGAAGAGCTCTCTGATCATGTAGCCCAGGCGGGTATGACCCTGACTAGCATCCTGCCCTCACCAAGAATGATACCACAGTATAAAGAAAAAATGATCAATTTCAACAATTGGCTAAGCTTCTGGTGTCATTCAAAGGGGATCCAGTGTCTGTCAGCCTGGGACAACATGCTCGACAAGCCTAGTTGCTTCGCAAGAGACTGCTTGCACCTGTCACCCCTAGGCTTTCGAATACTGGCCAAGGCTCTTGATGCCCCCATAGTGCCTTTTTTAGGCAAGGCTCAAAAGTTAAACCCGCCTCCGTAAACAGCACAAAAAAAAAAAAAAAAAAAAAGAAGGAGAGAGGGTTATGCTAATCAACGCCAGGAGTTTTAAATCTCAAAATGCACACACTCAAAGCACTCCTCTGTATAGAGAACGTCAACATCTGTGCAGTAACTGAAACCTGGTTCAAGGTTCCACAGAGCACCCCAGCACTATCGGGCTACAACTCATACCACACATTTCGGCCACAGAACATAGACCAAAACACAAAAGGAGGGGGTGTATCCATATTCATCAAGGATACCTACACCTCCAAGTTAGTGGCGCAGCACGATACTTCTGAGATCATTCATGTGCAACTAACATCGGGCAAATCTGCAATGCAAATTGTGGCCTGCTACAGATCACCCTCCATGACCCAGGACCACCACTCTGCCTTTCTGGAGATGCTGAAAAACATGAAGGTCTTACCGAACACCCTGATATTGAACAATTTCAATTACCTTACCGTTAACTGGGAAAACTACTCAAGTACAAACTCCCAGGTCCAGAGCTTCCTGGAATTTATCAACTTAAATGCCCTGGATCAGCTGGTAAATTCCCCCCAGAGGTGAAAACGTATTGGACCTGGTCATCACCAACATGGGCGACAGGTGTTGCGCACCGGAGGTCAACCCTTCACTGGTTAGATCAGACCATAAACTAATCACTCTGGATGTCCACCCCACACCACCCCCACCCCCCAACCAAGGAAACCACAGTGACTAACTTTTCTATAGCAAACTTTACCTTACTTAAGACAGAGGGGGCATATTTCACAGCCCCCATGCTAAAGGATAACCGTGTCCAAGATGCAGGAACCTTTACAAATGCACTCTATGAGCACCTACAAGGATGCATGGATCATGCCATCCCTAGCAAAACCAAGACTCACTCCCCTAAGAGAAGGAAACCAGTCTGGTGGACCCCTGCCATAAACAGGCTATACAATAAAAGAAGGAAACTTGTTAAAAAAAAAAAAAACAAATCCCAAGAAGGAAAGACATCCCTGATCAGTATCAGTAAGAAACTAAGGTCCCTCATAAAATCATCCAAGGCCAACTTTGAAAGATAACCACAAAGCCTTCTTTAGCTATGTCAAGAATCTAAGTGGCAACTCGCAGATATGCTCTGAGCTAGTGCAAAACAACACAAGATATACTGAACCTACTGATATTGCCAACATTCTGGCAAATAGATTCAGTGCAAACTTCACCCCATTCTCACCCCCAAAAGGGTCCACAACAATGCCGGAAAAGTGTAGTGTCCCAGAAATCACAGACGCACATGTGAAAACAGCCCTTTCAAAAGCCAAAAGTACAGCGTCAATGGGGCCAGATGGTGTCCCAGGCTGCGTCTTGCACAAACTACAGAACGACCCCCCACCTAAACACACGGTTCAACCTCAGCCTCTCCACAGGCTACGTGCCCATAGAATGGCGCACAGCAACAGTTATCCCACTCCATAAAAGGAGGGGCCACAACTGACCCTGGTAACCATTACCCCATAAGCCTGACTAGCCTGGTCTGCAAGGCTATGGAGCACATCATCATGGAACTCATTAACAAAGACATTGGGAACCTCCAAACACTTGACCCGACCCAGTTTGGCTTTGTTAAGGGCAGATCATGCCTACTAAACCTGGTTGACTTCAAGACAGTCACCAAGGCCATAGATGACGGGAAGGTGGTTGACACAGCCTACCTTGAACTCGCCAAGGCTTTTGACACCATTCCCCACTCGGGAATTATAGAAAAACTCACCAGCCTGAACATAAACCCCTACGTCACGAGATGGGTTGCCAACTGGCTTACAGACCGAACTTGCACGGTAAGAATAGCAGGCTCCAAGTCCGACTCTAAACCAGTCGGAAGTGGTGTCCCACAAGGCTCGGTCCTGGGACCCCTACTTTTCTGCATATACTTCTCAGAAGTACAGGCAAACACAGGAGGACTATGGCTAACTAAGTTCGCCGATGACTGCAAACTGGGAGCCATAATTGACTCTCCGGCTGACACGGACATTCTCCAAAAGGGCCTTACTGAGACGGACACCTGGTGTCAAAGTCATGGTCTCATGCTAAACGCCAAAAAAATGCATAGTCATCCTGTTTGGGAAAAACACAACACCCATGAATTACCACATAGGTGGCAGCCCCCTTAATACAGAAGAGGTAATAAGAGATCTGGGGACACAGGTAGATAGGAAAACCTTCTATGTAGCCCATCTAATTACTAAATGGTTCGCATCTAGAAATAGAGGTTATAGTGCTCCTCTACTAGTCACTCATCAGACCCATCATAGAGTACAATGCACTATTTGGGATGTACCTCACAAGACACAACAGCTGGAAAGACCACAAAGGTACCTCACCAGGAGGATTACTGGCCTCAAATACATGTCCTATGCAGCTCGACTGGAAAAACCCAGGCTGTACTCAGTGGCATATCGCTTACTCAGAGGTGATCTCTGCCTGACTTACAAAGCCATGTCCAACTCAGAATTGATGGGCATGCTTCACCTAAAGAAATCCAAGTCACTGCGAACCACTTGCTCTAGTGAGCTAAACCTCACCACAATAAATAGAACATGCTGGAGGGATATATTCCTGTTCCAGGAGACTTCCCATTCTTTGGAACAAGATTCCAATCTACATTAGGCAGAGCCCCTCACTAACACTCTTCAAGAGAAACCTTGATGAGTGGATGGGTAACAGAAAATACACCCCTGGGATCACTTCATTGGCTCTTCTTGACAGAGGCTCAGTTAATTAATCAATGGGGCGGCGAAAGCTGACACACTAGCTAGGTTTATAAATGCCCTCGGGCAGACAGGTTCATAGGTAGGTACTAGGCTATGTAGGTGCCAGGGTGGCACTGTTGTCAGACTGCATAGGAATGGGTACCAGTGCTGGCGTGGCCAATCTGGTGTAATAAGGATTGCCCTTGGCCTGTCCTGTTTGATCTTGAGTAGTACTTTTGAGAGGAGGGGCATAGGAGGGAAGGCATAAATTGATAGGTTTGCCTATGTAAAAGGATAGGGCATCCACCTTCCAGACTCTGCTGTGAGGGTTCCTGGTGAAACATTTGCTCAATTGGTGGTTTTAGGGGGAGGCAAAAAGGTCCACCTCCAGTGTTCCCCACCTCTGGGTTAAAAGTTTGAATGAGTTGGGTTCTAGTTTCCACTCGTGAGGGTCCAGTAGATTTCTGCTCAAGTCATCTGCCAGTGAATTTTGCTTGCCTGGCAAGAATTGAGCTTGTAGGTGCACTTGGATGCTCAAGGCTGTGTTCCACAGAGCTATGGCTAACCTGCAGAGTGGTTAAGAATGAGTTCCGCCCTGCTTGTTTATGTACCACATAAGTGTGGTGTTGTCTCTGTCTTTATCAGGAGCTGTCCTGGAAGGATAAGGTATTTGAAGGCTGTCAGAGCATTCTGTACAGCTAGCATCTTTTTTGATTGATATGCAGGAGAATTTGTTCTGGGATCCATTTGCCTTGAATGCATTTGCCTGCCATGCGAGCCCTCCATGCACAATCTGATGCACCTGTTGTCAGAGTTTGGGCAGCGAGGGGTTGAGTGAAAGGAAGTCCCTTGTTGTGGTTGTATGCTTCTGCCCACCAAAGGAACTCTGCCCTTAGACAAAGTATGATGGGAATCACAGTTTCCAGGTCCTGAGAATGTTGACACCAGAGACTTTTTTTTTTTTTAAAGTACAACTGAAGTTTCCTCATATGCAGTCTTGCATATGGAATTAGCAGAATACAAGAGGCCATGAACCCTAGGGCTTGCAGTATTTTCCTTCCAGATAGTTGGGTTTTAGTGGCCATTAGTTTAAAACAGTTTGTCAAATGAACCTGCTTTTCTGGAGTGAGGAATGCCATCTGGGAAGTTGTGTTCAAGCTTGTTCCCAGGAATACAATTTGGTGGCTGGGCACCAGTTGTGATTTTTTTTCGTTGAAGGTATATCCCAGTGAAGTTAGAAGTCTTTTTACAAATGCAAGGTGCTGAAGTAGCAATTCCTGACTGCCCGCCTGACTCAGGCAATCGTCCAAGTATGGGTAGATTTGAATATTTCTCTGCCTGCAGTATGCAATGGCTGGAGCCAGGCATTTTGTGAATACTCTGGGCGAAGTAGATAAGCCAATGGGAAGTGCAGAGAACTGATAGTGCATAGAGCCTGCCCTGAAACGTAGATATTTCCTGCAAGACTCCCTTATGGGGATGTGCAGATAAGCTTCTTTAAGTCTAAGGTGACTAACCTGGCATCCTTGGCTAGCAAAGGAAGATGATGATGTTGCAGTGTAAGCATTTTGAATTTTGGGACCACCAGAAAGGTGTTGAGAATTGATAGATCCAGGATAGAGTGCCAAAACTCTCTTTTCTGGGCACCAAGAACAGTCTGGAGTACAAACCATGTCCCCTGTGTTCTACTGGAACAGGTTGAATAGCCCTGATATGGAGAAGGGAATGTACTTGCTTTTCAGCCTCTGCCCACTGGTTTGGAGGAAGGTCTGGCAACCCGCTTGGGGTTGGCAGTAAGTGGAAGTAGAATCTGTGTCCCTGAGATACAATGTTTAGAACCCATCGGTCCAGAGTAATGGACATCCAGTTTTTTGCATGAAGGGAGAGTTTTTCCTCCTAGTGGCGCAAGTACTTGGGCATGGCTGGGAAGGATAATTGGAAAGTCATTGCAAACTTTTTCCATAAGGGGGTGGCTTACCATTCCCTGGTTTAGAGGTGGACTACATTGTTTAGATCTCTGCATACCCAGAGACTGCAGTCTTGGTGGTCTGTTTCCCCTGGTTTGGACTGGCCTTGAGAGGGACTGGAAAGGACCAGTTTTTTGAAGGCCAATGCCTACTGAATCTACGTGGCTGCACCTGTACGAAATCTTTGACAGTTTGCATAGATTTAGCTTTTTCTTCCATCTTTTTAAGAACTTCTGCTTTTGTGCCAAACGCTCCTGACTTAATGGAGCAGCTAGTAATTTTGCTTTGACATGGTCAGGCAAGACTTGTTCCTTTAGCCAAGCATACCTTCTCAGTACAGACCCAGTGACAGCAGCCCTACAAGATGCTTCTAAGGCATCAAACGCACACTGCAGAGTATGTTTACTAACTTGGTTTGCAAAAATGCATCAACTCTTGTAAATCTTTATTTTTCTGCACAATTTGGAAGCAACACCATTTTTTGTTTAATTAGTTCCATAATATGTTGCTGGTACTTCAACATGTGAAACTGGCAATTCAAAGCCCTGATGGCAAGAGTTGCAGAGGTATATACCTTCTTACCCAATCTGTCTAAAGCTCTAGAATCCCCGTCTGAAGGGGTAGGGTTTTGGCTGTAGTAGCCTTAAAGCCTTTAGGTCCCTGGGAAATTGTCTCTGGATCCACAGTAAGATTCTTAAACAGAAATTTGTGACAGTCACGTACTCTGTATACCTGTCAGGTTTTCTAGGAGCTGGTGGTAGTGTGTCAGGAGTAAGACTGGATTCCATGAAGACATCTACAAATATCCAGGACAGGGGGTATAGCTAGAGGCCTGTGCTGAGGCAAATCTAAAAATTCCCAGAGTCTCTTTTTGGACTGAGGATAGTCCTGGCATTCCCAGCGGAAATGCTCTCTTAAGGTATGCAAGGTTTCACCAACAGAATAATCTGCTGGAGGGGAGGCAGAGGGAATGGATTCCTCTACATCTGAATCCTCATTAGGTAGTTAAGGGTATGTGTCCTGGTAATCAGAAGAGTCAGAGTCATCAAACTCCTGGTCTGTAGAATCAGAAGGAAATTCAATTCTTTGTCTTTTAGCAGGGGGAAGGCTGGCTTCCCCTAATTAGAGTAATAAGGTCTTCAGTCATTCTAAGCATTTGTTTTTGTGGCATGGGAGCTTGAGCATGCACTTTGGACATCTGTTTTCTAGGTATAGTGCGAACTCTGGACCTAAGAAACTCTGTAGTTTTAGTTGAAAATGAAGTTGTCGGTTTAATATGAATATCTGTAGGTCGGAATACACCCTGAGAAGCCGGTGCCTGCACAGCGGCTCTGGACCCATCCACAGGTTCCACAATCGAAGAAGCATCTTGCGGCATACCGGACTCCAAATGGGTCTCAGCAGAGGCCTGCGAATCTGTAGAAGTGGGCATCAGGGGCTGCAAAGGCACCTCACTAAGTGCCGGCAGACTGCTGACTAGCTTAACGGAAGAGTCGTCGGCAGTTTTTGACCAATGCGGTCGGTCTCTGTGCTTTTCCGGAAGATAGAGAGTCTGATGGCTTACCGAAGCCATTTCAGAATACGTAGAACGAGAGCGAAAGAATTTAGCTACAAAAATAGCCAGATGACAAATGGTTCCGGCATTAAACAAGGCACAAAACAGACAGTGGGGGACATCATGCTCTGGACCTAAATAGGTGACGTAGTAAGAATGAAAATCTCTGAGGTATTTGCTTTCCACAGGCAAGACAATTGTTAATTTTTTCTGACATAGGTTAGAGCAAGAAAAAAGAATCCCCGACTGGGTACTTGGCTTTAGAAGAATTCAGGTCTGAAACTCTAAAAACGAAAATTTCAGGTAGCGGCCAACTGGCACTTGCGAACTGCTTCGGCTTCGGGCTCCTTCTTGGCAAGAAAGACTGATGTAATGGCATCAGCTGCATGTTTTATACCCCTGACGACCTGACGTCATGGAAGAGGTGACTGCATCTGACGCAGAAATCACAAGACTCTGGTATTTGGGCCAAATGAGGGTTACCTGCAGGCAGATAACCCAAGTGTAATGACTGCAACAGTGAAACATGAAGAACATCTAGACTGATGGGAACCTAGCCTTTGTGTTTCATGGGGTCACAACAGCCAGTCAAGTCTGATGGGACTGTAGTTTCCTGGAGTTAACAGCAGGGCCACCTTTACCAAATGGCATTATTAGAGTAACACCACACCTCTAGGACTGAGATAGTAGCCACACTACAACTCTGACACACTCCTCCTAATTACACTCTAGTAATGCTGTCTTTAACTTGCACACAATTAATTTATTTTTGCACCAATATAATTACAATATATTAACACCCAAAGCAGGCCTCTACTACTTTGTCATCTAGTTACATCCTTTCCACTACAACCCACTTCCAAGAAATTTTCTTCCAGGTAACCACTGATGCATCTATTTCTTTTATACAGGTTTTTACCTTCTATCTATCCCACCCTCTACCTATACAGTATCCTATTAGAATTCTTTTTTTTTTCTTTAAATACATCTTTCAGTATAATCCTTTCACTTCATGTGTTATCCACCTATACATTAGCCAACGTATCTGGTGAGAGTTTTAGTTAATCCTTAAAGTCAAACCTCTCTTTAAACTCTCTCATTTCAAAAACTCGAGTGTGTATGGAAGATGCTCTGCATCACCTATGTAATGTGATATTATACAACTCATGCAGTATTACGTAATATAGACAGTGCAGTAACAGAAAAAAATGTATTTATTATCTATGGAGCTCTTCTCAAAAATGGGGTAAACCCCCAGTTGGAATGATCTGGTTAAAAAAAAAAAAAAAAAAAAAAAAAGAAAAAGAAATATATTAGGAAGAGGTCCCATCAGGGCATGTTTGGCACTACTTGGCCTAGAATGGTACCTGGTCTCACACAGGAACAGTTCTTGGTCTTTGATTGCACTTTCAGATCTTTTTCATCAGTAAAGATTGGAGGTTTCAGAGATACAGGCATCACAGGGCTTTGT
The DNA here is from genome assembly GCF_019279795.1 of Protopterus annectens. Classification (NCBI taxonomy): domain Eukaryota; kingdom Metazoa; phylum Chordata; order Ceratodontiformes; family Protopteridae; genus Protopterus; species Protopterus annectens. The sequence goes on along the minus strand of NC_056736.1, from coordinate 716,653,531 downwards.
AGAGCAGTCCTAAGAGTACAAATTACACTAAATGCATTTGCTAGTATATTGGCAATGTTCACCTGGTCCAAGCAGGTTTTGCCATTGAAGCACAAGATCTGTACATTGAGTGCTGTTTATTAGCGTTCTAATTTAACTAAATGATTTGTAATTGTTTTGACTTCAGATGCCAACTTGCGTTCATGGACTACTTTAGTAGACTCAATGGTCTTTTTTTAATTCTTAGTGTATACAAAACATCTAAAGGCCAAATCAAGGAAAATACTAAGAATTTAACTGAGTTTCTTCCTTTAATTGCATTTTTTTATGCCAGTGTACCACCATGGTGGTTTGTTTTTAATTGTTCCCACTATTTGGATCTAATCACGTCTGCCAAATCGTGGGTATATTGGAAAATAACTGTTATGGCAATGTTAAGTGAATTTGGAGACCTTCAAGTACACAAAATCTCCTCAAATTCTAAGCAGCAGCCGTTTAAATTTAGAGACAAAAGGTTATTAGCTTATGGTCTAACAAATAGAGGGGGAGTGACTTTTACAATTGTGCACGAGGATGCTACATTTCTAAGTAACAGGTCAAGAATATACTTTCCTCTAGCTGGACTGGAAACAACCTGGTCCACTGAGTTTTTCTTTATTACATATAAAAACTTATGCTGTGCATATCTTACGTTGTAGGTGTAGGTACGCTAATCAACTGGTGTGTAGTTAAAGTCTCCTGGACTGATGGAGTTCTTATTTATGAGGAGTTATCTACGATGTTTAGAAACCAGATATGAACTTCCAAGCTTATGGGAAGTGTTCCTGTAACAGGTAAACTGTTGCCGATTTTGCTTACAGTGATTTAGAGTTCAATAAATTCAACTTGTGGGTCTCTGGGAATCTGTCTAGAGGCAATCTGGTCCGTGAGAAATATGGATACATCACCAGTTACCACTTGGTCTGGAGGCATGGAAAACTCTAAACCTAGGCATGGAGCGTGTGCTGTATGGTCATTTAAACCCTGTTTCAGGGATTACTCACATACAGAGGCCTTCCAAATGCAGGGCGTGCCTCTAGGTCAGACAGCTTGTCAAGACTTCTGGCATTGAGCCAGGCTACCTTAATGGGATCCTGTTCTGACATGGATACATTTGTCAAATTGGAATGTTCATTAACTGAATGTTACCTTGAACAAACACTACGGGTGCAGAAAGGGCTTTAACAAATACATAGAAGCATTTGAACAAGAGGTGCAGATGACCTACTGCAGAGCAAGAAAGACCATCAAACATCTTGTTCCACGTTGACACGTACTGGATCCCCCTAGAATGATGCCAGTTTTTTTAGTTAACTGCCTTTTCTTTGTACCTAGTCAACAATCATAGAGAAGGGAGCTTCCACTCAGTATAAAGGTCTTGCTTGCATGCATGATGTGCACAGACTTTAGACACTTCCCTCAGCACCCCCCCCCCCCCAAAAAAGCTTTTTGCCTTAAGTCCTTCACTCCCACATGCATGATCACTACTTCATAATTATACTTACCCGGTGCAAGGGTCCTAGGGGCCCTTGAGACATCAGAGAGCAGGGCACCTAAAATAACTCATTTGTCCCCCTCTCTCTGTCTATCATAGCAAATGAATGACAATCTACGGTGTCATCAATCGCCAAAACAATTTTGTTTGCAGAATGGTCTAGTTTAATGGAATGGAGTCCCTTTACTTCATGTAACTCTTTATTAAAAGGTGAGGTTTTATGTGATGCAATATTTAATTTTGATTTCTTGCCAACACATAAAAAGATCTAAGGTCTACTGAGATAGACAGTTGTCAAGGGGTGGGTAATGTAGTTCCATATGAATAGGCTAAGTAAATAATCAACTTTTTTTTAAAATATGACCAAAACATGCAAGGTTTCTGAGCTGTGCATAACAGTAGCTTTGAGCTTGTACACAGAGTCTTGAGCTAACCTGCACAACATAGCACCACTAGGACTGTTATGACCTACTTTTACAGTGCTAGGCTCTGGGTGTTACATTTCAACATGCAGTTTAACCTGTACGTAGCAAGTGTTCATTTACCACTGATAGAATCTAGGTGAGTTACACAAGGAAAAATTACAACTTAAAGTACGCGTCTATGAAATACACATTTCAAACCCACTAAGCAAAGCTCAGCTTCACACAACATGAAATAAAACATGAAAAATTAAAGAACCAATGAAAATCAGTTGAATGTCTTAACAATAATGGCCATCTTCCCCAGAACTGCAGCAGTTAGCCTCCTCCCACTGGGACAAACACTACAAGCTGTACATGACTCACACACCTGGCTAAAACCGTTTGCTGTTGACTTGAACAAGGACTACAAATGTAGCAAATAAATGCAGCCACACTGATTAATTCTCTCAACTGCAATGAAGCCACTTGAAATGCAGTGCAAACAGTAAAACAGCTTCAATTAATAGCTGTAACTTCAGAGTATGACTCCAAATCATTACAAGAGAGTACTTGAGAAATGTTTACACAAGGCATTAAAATGGCCACAATGAGTATTACTGGTATTACAGAAACAGTCCTCAAGGATAGTACAAAACCACAGAAATTTGGGCATGTTGCAGATACCCTTACTACAACATATCTCAAGGAATACAAATCAAATTTGCTTGAAGACATGGAAGTGTTAATTTTTTTACTTTATTTAAACTTTGTTGACTGCCTTAGTCCCTCTAGGCCAATGGCCTCTTTTCAGGGAACATGAGGTGGTATTTGTATTGTTAGGTGAAATACAGCCAGAACATCACGGGAACTTCCCCTATTCTCTTGGATGTGTGCCCTGGGATCTTTTACAACTACCAGGGCTACAATAAAAGTGCTGAAAAGTTTAGTAATTGAATGATGCTATAGTGAGAATGTAGAAATGCTACTTTTTCAGAAGGTTATCATGACAAAGCTACCCAGATGATATTAAATAGTTGTTTAAGCCACATTCTCCCTACAGAGATGGAAATGTCACTTATCCACAGACTTGCATCCAAATCCACTTATCTTAGGTTCATAGGTTCATACTAGGCCATCTGCCGTAGGGCATTTATAAGCCTAGCCAGAGTGTGTTTGGCTTTCGCCATCCATTTTAAATTAATTTTACTATGCCCTTTTTCGAGGTTAGTATACTGTGCCTCTGTCTAACAGTGACACAGAAGTGATACCCGGGGTAAACCTACTGTGAAAATAAGTGTTGGCAAAGCTGCACGAGTGTCATCTAGGTACAAGGAAAGCACTACAGACACTGCACTGACCCAATACGTACATACAGATGGAACAAATAATGCAGCACTATAGTCTAGCATCAACATAGAAACACCCCAATATCAACACACACACACACACACCTCAATATCATCAGTTTATTCCACATAAAACTGCAACTATAGTAATGAAGGAATTTCATTTCTATATAAACAGCCAGCTAAAAAAACATTATCCCACATTCAACATGTGGGAATCAAGCTTTGCTATACATTGCACAACAAAAACAGCTTATGTCAGATAAAATACACAATATGCAAATCATCAAGTCTAGTGTTGGAGAAGGGAATATGAACATGTATCTAGTCACAAGATGCCCACAGTCAAATGACCCAAGTAACAGGGTAACAGAAATTATTCAAACTTCAATTATTCGCCAAACCAGACAGTGTTACCCACCTTTTCTAGAGCAAAGAAATATACCTTTACATGTTGTGTGGACTTGTCACCACCTCATTTTGAGGGGGAAAAGGCTCAGGGAGTAAGCTTTCTTGCATTTCCTCTACGATTCCAAAAAGCAGACAACTAGCACTACAGCCTTTAGACAAAAGGCAATTTAATTATAAAATAACTAAAAATCTTCAAGTTCTAAAGAAAGCGTATGCAAGTACAAATTTTTAAATTAGCGCTCGACACAGAAATTGTAATTACAGGCTACAGAAGTTTCTCATACACACCCAAGTGCTTACATTATACAAAGGGATAAGCACATGCAAAGGAGAAATCACAATCACTTAACAAGGCCGTCAGATGAAAAATTCATTTGGTCTAAAATTAATTTTGCTGAATGTTTAATTGCTGAGGTTTTCCCCATTCCACAAGTGGGTACAACCTTAGTGTCTGTTAGTAAGGGCAGTGCAGGGGAGCTTCATTTCCACCCTGCATGTGGATTTAAAGGAGCTTTGCCTCTTCTAAAAAATCAGTGAAATACATTTTTGACCAAATACAGACCCACCAAAATAGGTTCCACAAAACTCACCAAATGTGACTTCTGGCAACTCCTAAAAGTAACCAGAAAATCCTTACTTATTAGTTTTCATGCATCCTGTTACACACAGAATATACGCACCCAGGTTGTTTGCTACTTGTGATATGCAAAATGTTATATATCTTGCCCTGTGCATGTGCTGTGAATCATTCTACGTAGGTAAAACTAATTGTAGGCTGAAGGATAGGATACTTGAGCAGTTATCAGCTATACGTTTGAATGCTATACACAGTGTTTTGTTTCAGCATATCCGTAAGTGTCCAGGACAGGACTTTAATTTCATGGTGTTACACTCTGTTCAAAATAGTAAAAGAGGGGGAGATTTAGTTGCTTATACGGAATACTGTGAAACTTTATGGATCATTAACCTGGGTGCTGATAGAAAACCAGGGCTTAATGGTGCAGTGCCTTTAAAGCCTGTTCTTAAGAGGCATAGACCTCAATTTTTAACTTCAATTGTTAAATTTTGTGATTGGGTGCTTGTGTTTTAAATACGGTTAACTTTTTTATGCCGTTGTCTGATGAAGGGGTTTTTTTTTTTTTTTTTTTTTACCTGAAAGCGCCAACATTTTTCACGGATTAAAAGCTACAAGTTTTTAGCCTGGCGGTCTGCCGAGTCTTCTTTCTTCTTGGTTTATTATGCTGTAGGTGGATTGGACACACTAAATTGGCACTAGGTGTGAATGCGTGCCTTCTGTGGAAGGTTGGGCGCTGGGCTGGCAACTCGACACCGTAAAACTCCACTGCCAATCATGAGTGAACAAGTGACCCACTGTGGCGACCCCTAACTGGGAAAAGCCGAAAGAAGAAGACGACTGCAACAGACCTTTGTATCTGGCTGGTTCATTCGTTTTTGTAAAACAAGAGTAAAATCATGTGAGCACGGCCAGCTAATCACATCATTTCTACAATAATTCAATTAGCATTTTAGCTTAGGGATATAGCAGTTCCTTAAAAAGTTTCCTTGAAAAGTACTCAGACATACTCTGAACTCAATTTATAAATACATACTAGAACTATATACTTAAATATTTTATTAGATAGAATTATGTATTACAAAAATGTACATGTTCAAATTATTTGCACATATACAAAAAAAGAACATGTATACACACATTTAAAATACCCATTGCAGTTGCATTTGTCTAGTTGCTAAAATTGGCTTAATATTAACCATGTTATTCAACCCTGGTAATACATCTGCTTGCAGTCTTAAGATCCATGCATATTCTTTATTCTCCAGAAGGTTATTAACATCACCCCCTCTTACTTGCTTATACACAGTTTCCATCACTCTAAATTTAAAGGTGTGCTCAGTACCTTTCTCCAAAACATGCTTAACGCATTCTGCCGTATTTGTCTAGGTATCTCTGACATCTGTTCTATTACTCTTTCCTTTAGTTTCCTTGTACTTTTCCCAACATAAAATGAGGAGCATTTTAGGCAGGCAGCAAGATATTACATATGTAGCACTGCATGTTGCTGTACATTTGAAAAAATATTTCTTATTTGAAACTGGATAGATATACATATTTTTGTCCTTCATAAAATATCAGTACAGCAACTGCAGTTCAAGCATGGGTGTGTGCCTGTTGTATATATTTTCTGAGCTCTCTTCTGAATGTTATAGATTGTATATTGCACTGAACGACTTATATCCGAAAGCTTTGCTGTAATAAAGTATTGATGTTCTTGGAGTTGGAATTTTTCTGTTATTCAGAATAATGGACAGAAACCCAGTAATCCTGAGTAATCTGCAGCCAAACAGGGAGAGCGGGACAGTGAGACACAAATCTCTGGAATTTAGGCACAGGACAGGCGTCCATCAACTTAGCCATATCATCATCAGGCAAAGGTTGAAGATGAAGCCTCACAGACCCAAAAGCAGCAGTCCTAGAAGGAGCATCTGCTCCATCGTAACTACACTTGGTGGAATGATGAGCCACCTTGGAGGAAGTCCCCAACACAGAAAGCAGAAGTCTTACCCTCATGCCTCTAAGGTCAGACAGAGTCAGACAAGCCTAGGATAAAACAGACACCAAACATCTGGACATATGGGTTTGATATAATTAACAGCCCTAAAAGCAAAAGTGGCAGAGATATAAACTTTCTTCCCTAGCCTTTCCATGGTCCTGTCATTTTATTAGAGAGCAGTAACTTGGGAGAAGAAGCAAAGTACAGTTTTGTACCTACCATAAATGTAGATGTCCGATAGGTATGCATCTGCAGTCATCACATATGGTTTGTCCTGCTTCAGGCAGCCCTTCGGTCGGCCGGATTCCAAAGTCTGGGTCCGGCGTCAGCTGATGTCGCACTTTCCCTGACGTCAGAGTGCCTGGGGTATAAAAGCATCAGCAGACGCCATCTTCCTCAGTTTTTCTTGCCCCAGATGCCAGGTGCCCTCTAAGGAAGGCTAAATTTGGAGAGATGCATTTAAAAATCCAAACATGCACAATAATATAAAAACAAATACACCATAATAGATCACCCCAGCTAGCTATAAGAGGGGTAAGTACCCAAGAAATACCACAGAGGGGAAGGAGGGAGGGTAAACCTGACTGCAGATGCATACCTATCGGACATCTACATTTATGGTAGGTACAAAACTGTACTATGTCCTTCAAGGATGCATCTGCAGTCATCACATATGGGTAGAATACCATAGCCAATCTGGGGTGGAGGAACTATGTAAAGGATGGTGTAGCTAAAATGCCCTGCGGGACTGCCGTAGCAAAGCCTGCTCTGGACCTGGAATATAAAGGTAAATTGTAATGCTTGGCAAATGTATGCACAGAGCTCCATGTAGCAGCTTCTAAAATGTCCTTGGTAGCCACCCCTCTTAAGAAGGCTGTGGAGGTGGCTGTGGCTCTCGTGGAATGAGGTCTAATGTTAGCTGGCACAGTTTTTCCATGAAAGGAGTAACAAAAACGAATGCAATTCCCTATCCATTTTGAAATTGTCTGTTTGGAAATTGCTTTTCCTTGTGTACCAGCAGCATATGCTACCAACAGATGGTCAGTTTTTCTGTAACCTTTAGTTCTATCCAAGTAGTAGCGCAACTGTCTGTGTATGTCCAGGGTGTGCAGTTCTCCCCTTTGTTTTGTGGATTTGGAAAGAAGGTTGACAAGTGAATAGCTTGATTTAATGAAACCCTGGATACCACCTTTGGCATAAATGTAGGATTGGTTCTCAATGAAACTCTGTCCTGATGAAAAATAAGAAATGGCTGTACTGCCATAAGGGCCTGTAACTCAGATACTCTTTTCATTCTGAGGTTATGGCCAGAAGGAAAGCAGTCTTCCAAGACAGGAACTGTAGTTCTGCAGATGCTGCGGGTTCAAAGGGAGGCAGTGTTAGTTTTTCCAACACGAAGTTAAGGTCCCCAAGTAGGTAGAGGTGGTTTCCTTGGAGGATTGATGTTTTTGATTCCTCTTAGAAACTGTCTTAGGAGAGGATGAGAGAAGACAGGTGGATCAGTATTGTACTCTGCTGAAATTGCTGAAGCATGAATTTTAATGGAAGAGTAAGACAGACTATTGTGGAACTTTTCTGCCAAGTATTCCAGGATATGTGCCATGTTCATCACTGTCACATCTAGGCCCTTTGTGGTGTTCCAAATGTGAAATCTTTTCCATTTTGCTGAATATGCCTTTCTTGTGGAAGGCCGGGCGAGCTTCCATAATAATATCTTTCACTCTCTGGGATAGCTTGTCCTGAAGAGGAGTCGAGGTATTTTCCAGGCTGTTAGTTGCAAGGTTTTCAGGTTGGAATGCAGAGTTTTGTAATTGTGCTGTGTCAGTAGAAGTGGCCATAGAGGAAGAGGCCATGGTTTCGTGCGTGACATGCTCTTTAACAGTGGGTACCAGTGCCGTCTTGGCCAGTCCGGAGCTATCAGAATCACTTTTGGCTGCTCTGTCCTGATCTTCAGTAAAACCTTGGTCATTAATGGGAGAGGTGGAAATGCATACACTGTTAAGAGTTCTCCAGCTGAAAGAGAGGGCGTCCACTTTCCATGCTTGTGGGTGGTATGTCCTTGAGCAGAATTTCTTCAGTTGATGATTGTGGGGGGGGGAGGCAAAAAAATCTAAGTCCGGCCTCCCCCATGATTGTGTTATCTGTAAAAAGATGTCTGGGTGCAGCATCCATTCGTGTGCATCCATGATATTTCTGCTTAAGTTGTCCGCCAGTATATTGTCTTTCCCTGGCACAAACTGGGATTGTAGCTGTATATTGAGTTTCAAGGAAAGTTCCCATGGATTCATTGCCAGCCTGCAAAGAGGATAGGAATGGGTGCCTCCTTGCTTGTTTATGTACCACATAACCGTGGTGTTGTCTGTCCTTATTAGCAGATGGCCATGATGCAGAAAGGGTTTGAAGGCTTCGACTGCATGTATCACTGCCAGCATTTCCTTTTGGTTTATGTGCATGCGTAGCTCTTTTTGTGACCATAGACCTTGAATGCATCTGCCCTCCATGTGCGCTCCCCATCCGTGGTCTGAAGCGTCTGTTGTAATGGTTTGGCTGGCTATTGGTTTGCTGAAAGGAAGACCCCCATTTGACTGGCTTGCTTGAGCCCACCACAGAAATTCCTTTTGAAGGCATGGAATGAGTGGTATCAAAGTTTCCAGGCTGTGACTGTGCTGAGTCCATAAACTCCTTAGGTACCATTGTAGTTTCCTCATATGTAGTCTTGCTTGCGGAATCAGAAGGATGCAAGAAGCCATGTAACCCAGGGCCTGCAGGATTTTCCTTGCAGTCAGCTGGGTTTGTCTTCTCAGATTTTTGAAGTAATCTGGTAGTTGACTGTTTTTCTTCTGTGAGGAAGGCCATTTGGGTGGTTGTATCTAGATCTGCACCCAGAAAGGTTATTCTTTGGGATGGAACAAGTCTTGATTTGTGAAAGTTGACTGTATATCCCAAGGCCTGAAGTAGGTGGATGGCATAATTCAAGTGTTTTACCAAAGTTTGTTGGCTGTCCGCTTGTATAAGGCAGTCGTCCAGATATGGGTATATTTGAATCCCCTGAAGTCTGCAGTGTGCAATTACTGATGCCAGGCATTTCGTGAATACTTTGGGCGCAGTAGATAAGCCAAAGAGCAATGCTGAGAATTGATAATGCTCTGACCCTGCAAGAAATCTGAGGTGTCTTCTGCAACTTTGTCTGATAGGGACATGCAGGTATGCCTCCTTGAGGTCTAGAGTTACCAGCCAAGACCCCTTGCCCAGCATGGGAAGGAGCTGCTGTAGTGTCAGCATTTTGAACTTTGGCACAATGAGATAAGTATTCAGTGCGGACAAGTCGAGAATAGGCCTCCATTGTTTTTCTTTTCTTGGAACAAGGAATAGTCTGGAATAAAATCCTTGGCCTTGTTCTGAGAGAGGAACCTTTTCTATAGCTTTCATTTGCATTAAGCTGGAAATTTGTTTCAAAGCCTCTGCCCTTTGATTCGGTGGCAGGTCTGGCATGCCCTTTCTTTTTGGTAATGTGTGGAAATGAAACCTGTATCCTTTGTCTATTATTTGTAGTGTCCATTTGTCCCTTGTAATAATGTGCCAATTTTCTGAAAATAAAGAAAGCTTTCCGCCCAAAGGTGCTTCTAATTGAGCCCTGGTCGGCGGTGTCAAAGTAAAGTCATTGAGCCTGTCCTTGTGCAGCAGTTGAAGGTCCTGCATTACCTCTCTGGTTGGGAGGCTGCCATTGACGTCCTCTGTAGGAGCCTCTAGCTTGCCCTCTACCTCTGGCATGCCTGTTCTTGCCTCTCTGAAACCTCTCTGTCTGGAAAGGACCAATTCTTGGAAGGCCAATTCCTGCTGAATCTTGGTGGTTGTACTTGGAGAAAATCTTTGACTGTTTGTACTGATTTTGCCTTTTCTTCAAATTTCTTTAGGACTTCCTGAGCCGTGGAGCCAAATAACTTTTGCTTTTCCAGTGGAGCATCCAGCAGCTTTGCTTTAACATGGTCTGGCAGAGATTGTTCCTTCAGCCAAGCATGCCTACGTATGACTGCGCCAGTCATAGCTGACCTACATGAAGCTTCCAATGCATCATAACCACATTGCAAGAAATGGTTGCTAACCTGTTGTGAGTTATGTACCAGATCCTGAAGTGACTTGCGGTCTAGGGGGTCAGGTGAAGACCGTTTTTTATGCAATTCATCTAACAAATACTCTTGGTACTGTATCATATGAAATTGACAATTTAATGCCCTCATAGAAAGAGTAGCAGAAGTATACACTTTTTTACCCCATCTCTCTAAATCTCTGGACTCCCTTTCAGAGGGGAGAGGATTTTTAGGGGAGAGGATTTTTAGCAGTGGGAGCTGCAACCCCTTTAGGGCCCTGGGAAATAGTTTCTGGATCAGCAGAGTGGGCCTTGTAAAGGTAAAGATGCGAGTCCGGGACCCTGTAGTACCTATCGGGTTTGGCAGGAGCCGGAGGGAGAGAATCAGGGGTTGTGCTAGAGTCAGAGTACACATCATCAATGACATTCAAAACAGGAGGAATAGCTAAAGGTCTATGCTGAGGCAAATGTAAAAAGGTCCTTAATCTTTTCCTGGAATCAGAGAATTCCTGGCCCTGCCATTGGAAATGCTCTCTCATGGTGTGTAGCGTCTCCCCAAAGGAAACCTCTTCAGGAGGGGAGGCCGAGGGAATAGATTCCTCTGAATCAGAATCCTTGTAGGCCGAAAAAGCCTCCTCCTGGTGGTCCGAGAGAGAGTACAGCCATTAGAGGCCTCATCTGAGGAGTGGGGATCAGAGGGCTCAACCCTGGGCCTTTTGTCTGGAGGAGGTTGAGAGCCCCTAATTAAGAAGATAAGATCCTCTGCTAAGCTTAGAATCTGTGAACCAGTAGAGGGTCCCTGAGGGATAACCTTGGGAGGCAAAGCTTTTGAGAGTTTAGCAGCTTTAGCCCTGGAGAATGCCTTAATGGACATGGATGCAGGAGGCCTGGCTGCACCACGTGCTGGTGTAGATTTGTCTAAAGGAATGGTATCGGAAGGTTCCAGGACACCAGTTTCTGCTGGAAATTCAATAACAGACTCAGCTGGGGCCTCCGGGACCGAGGTAGTCGGTTGAGCGGTTTCGGTAATTGGAAGTACCAAGGACTCTGTTTCAGCAGAGACCGAGACACTCGCGGTAGGCCTGGCCATGGTTTCAGCCGAAACCGCGGCCCACGTGCATCGGTCCTTGTCTTTCTGTTTCTTAACTAAATGAGAAGTCGGAGTCTCCGACGGCATCTTATACGAAAAACTAGCCCCAAAAAATTCCTCTGCAAACTCCGCCCGACGTCTAAGAGTGCGTCGGTTGAAGGAAGCACAGGCTGAACAGGCCGAGACATCGTGGTCTGGGCCTAGGCAGGGGAGGCAGTAAGAGTGGAAATCCTTATGAGGTATTTGTTTCCCACAAGTTAAACAATTATTAACTTTATCCGACATCGGCTGAGGCAAGAAAGAGTCCCCAACGGGGTACTTCGCTTTTTGAAGTCTTCAGTAGCTGAATTACAGGAGCTGGCCGACCGGCATTTGCGAACTGCTTATGCTTCGGGCACCACGCGGCAAGAAAGACTGGGGAAGATGGCGTCGGCTGATGCTTTTATACCCCAGGCGCTCTGACGTCGGGGAAAGTGCGACATCAGCCGATGCCAGACCTAGACTTTGGAATCCGGCCGACCGAAGGGCTGCCTGAGGCAGGACAACCCATATGTGATGACTGCAGATGCATCCTTGAAGGACATCTGAGAGGGTACGTGAGAAGCTGCAGACACCACTGAGGGGGTCAGCAGAAAGACATCTGAACAAAAATCAACATTCCTCAGGCACCCTTCAGAATCCATCAGGGTTCTTGGGAGCAGGGTGCTGAGACTCTGGAGCCTTAGAAGCATTAGAAAATGCATCCAAAGCAGTAAGATCAGGAGGAACAGCAAAAGGACTGGGACAGTCCATCTGCAGCAACTCATAGTACCTTTTTTGTACTTCCGAAACCTAAGCACAATCCCATTTGAAAAACTCCATCATCCTTGAGATTGTATCCCCACAAGAAATCTCTTTTCAAAGGGAGTATCAGGACTAGTAGACTCCTCTTCCTCTAAACCATAATCCAAAGGAGATGGAATATGAGAAGAGTATGCAAGGGATTCCTCAGCAGAATCCGGCTCCTCTTCAAAAGAATCCTGTTCCTTGGCTCTTTTAATGGGAGTAGAGGTCCACAGGGAGCAAGAACAGAAATTCCTTGAGGAGGTATCGGTGCCAAAGCACTAAACAAACCCAGAGTAAAAAGACAGCCACTCACTTTGAGCATCCTTTGCAGCAGGAGTAATGTGATTAGCCTTTTGGTTTTTCGTCAATGGGACATCCACCTTATAAAATTTGGAAGGCTCTGACCCAGTACAGCACCCAGTGATGGTAGGAGGAACTTCTTCGCTGACTAATTTCTAAGAATACCCCTAGGCCTCCTGGAGATAATTAGCCATGGCTCCCCACAGTGTCCGAAGAAGATGTCTGCAATGCCTCCTCGGATGTCCTTAAAATTAGATCCCCGCGAGCCTCCAATCCAGTCACGGCAGAGGATTCCAACAATAAAGCTGGACGAACCTCCAGGCATTCACTCACCTCAGGAGAAATGTCCAGCAGAAGACTGTGGCCTGTTCTTCTTGGTCTTCTTCACTGATGGCTGTCCCTCGAAGCTGGAGGTTCCTTCTCTCGCATCTTTTGTGAGAAGCTTAAGACACCGATTCTCAAGACAAAATGCCACAGAAGACATTCTGCTACGCAGGGTTTTAGGTACAAAAGCCTGACCGATTGAACTGGACGTATGGTTGTGTGAGGCGCCAAGACAAAACAGACACTGTTCTTGATGGTCTTTATGGGGAATCAGTCTCCCACTCTTATCTTTACCCTTCTTGGATGACATGAAACCTCACAAGCAACAAAAAGTAAAAAAGAAACTCCAACAGGGCACATATCGGTAATGGCTTGGTAAAACCAGCAACAGAAGATTGGTGTTCAGATCAATGACCAAGAGATGGCATTCATACTAACAAAGTAGTTCTGGGGATAGTACATCCAGACATCACTGTTAATGCCCTACACTACGTGAGGAGCATACGTCTGATGTACTGTGTACCATAAAGCAACCCAAGGCTTTGGTACACTGGCCAGACATTGGGCCGCCCTTGGGAGGGGATACCTAATGTTAATAACACAGCCTATCTAGATCTTGCCAAGGCTTTCGACACCATCCCCCACTCTGGAATTATAGATAAACTCACTAAATTAGGTATAAATACCTATATCACAAGATGGGTTGCCAGCTGGCTCACTGACAGAACCCACACTGTGAAAGTAGCCGACTCCAAATCCGACTTTAGACCAGTGACAAGTGGAGTACCACAGGGTTCAGTCCTGGGTCCTCTCCTGTTATCTACTTCTCTGAAGTACAGGCGAACACAGAAGGTCTTTGGCTAACGAAGTTCACAGATGACTGCAAACTAGGAGCCATAATCAAAACTCCTAACGATGTGGACATCCTACAAAAGGGCCTCACTAAGACAGATGCCTGGTGTCAAAGCCATGGCCTCAAGCTCAATGCCAAAAAGTGCACGGTCATCCCCCCCTTTGGTTAAAAACTCTGTACCCATGAACTACAACATAGGCGCTAGTATGCTTAACACCGAAAGTGTGAGGAGACCTTGGGACACAGGTGGACAGTAGTCTCCCCTTTGATAATCACATCACCACAGTAGTCAGGAAATCCTTCTACGTGGCATACCTCACCACAAAAGGTTTCTCATACAGAGAAAAAAAAAAAAAAAAAGAGGTCATTGTTCCCCTCTAATCACTCATTAGACCCATTATAGAGTACAATGCCCCTTTTGGTATGTACCTCACAAGACATCTATAACAACTGGAAAGGCCACAGAAATACCTCACAAAGAGGATTACCGGCCTCAAACAGATGCTCTATGCAGACAGTCTCAAAAAACTCCAGCTTTACTCCATCGCATATCGCCTACTCAGAGGTGATCTCTGCCTACCATACAAAGCTGTCAAACCCATAGCTGTTGGACATGCTCCACTTAAAGAAATCCTAATCCCTCCAAGCTACACACTCTAGGGACCCAAACCTTGTCACCACAATAAACAGAACATGCCAGTGGGATAGATTCCTGTCCCAGAAACTTCCCATACTCTGGAATAAACTACCTATCTATATCAAACAAAGCTCATTAGCACTCAAGAAAAATCTTGATGATTGGATGGGAAATAGGAAATTCACCCCGGGGATCACTTCTGTGGCTCTGCTCGACAGTGGTACAGGAAAATAAATTTTCTTGGGTGTCAAAAGCCAGTGTACCTTTTTGGCTGGGCTTGTAACGGCCCTAGGGCCGATAGCCTAGTACCTACATATGAACCTATGAATACTTCACC